>NW_028320303.1:5000-62138 GCF_062004578.1 Staurois parvus | reverse complement strand
GGGGCAATAGTGCCCGATAGGCGGGGGGTGGTGGAAGGGCCCGGTATTGGAGGGGGGGGGAAGGGCCCATATTGGAGTTGGGGAGGGCCCATATTGGAGTTGGGGAGGGCCCGGTATTGGAGGGGGGGGAAGGGCCCGGTATTGGAGGGGGGGAAGGGCTTGGTATTGGAGGGGGGAAGGGCCCGGTATTGAAGGGGGGGGGCCTGGTTTGGAGGGGGGGGAGGGCCTGGTATTGAAGGGGGGGGGGCCTGGTTTGGAGGGGGGAAGGGCCCGGTATTGAAGGGGGGGGGGGAGGGCCCGGTTTGGAGGGGGGGGGGCCTGGTATTAGAGGGGTAGATAGAAAGTTCAGTTGGGCAAAGTAATTAGTAGAACTCTAAGCAGAACGTTTTTCCCATTTCGGATAGAATGAAGGAAGGGTTAGAGCCCCATCAGGTTTTTTTGCTGTCTAGCATTGTGGAGATTTCCCTCCACTTCCTGTCCTATAGGTACAACAGGAAGTGAGAGGAAATATCTCCAAAGTGAGGGAATCTCAGGTTGTCACCAGAATTGGTGTCCTGGTTGGAAGATTTCCCCTCTATTCCTGGAATATGTGCCATCCCGTCATGTCTCTCGATTACATTGTAAATCCTATATAGAGGCTGAAATGTCCCGAAGGAACTGGGCTTGAATCGCATGGACTCGTGAATCGCATGGACTCGTGAATCGCATGGACTCGTGAATCGCATGGACTCGTGAATCGCATGGACTCGAATCGCATGGACTCGAATCGCATGGACTCGTGAATCGCATGAGCTTGAATGGCATGGACTCGTGAATCGCATGGACTCGTGAATCGCATGGACTCGTGAATCGCATGGACTCTTGAATCGCATGGACTCTTGAATCGCATGAGCTTGAATCGCATGGACTCGAATCGCATGGACTCGTGAATCGCATGAGCTTGAATGGCATGGACTCGTGAATCGCATGGACTCGTGAATCGCATGGACTCGTGAATCGCATGGACTCTTGAATCGCATGGACTCTTGAATCGCATGGACTTGACCTCCGCCACCAACTGCGCCACCCGGGACGGATATTTCAGCCAATTCAGAAAATCGACAAAATACCGAGCAGCGCGCCCAGCACCATTTCCTGTGAACTGACACTTTAAATCTGCAATAACTTTATTAAATCCTTGGCTGACGAGCTCCAAATCCAGTAAAGTTGAACCCATAAAGCGCTGCGAATCGTCTCCGTCCGGTCTTGGTGATTGGATGTAATTGGCCACTTAGCGGGGTGTATGGAGGCCCCGATGGAATATAAATTGTACGTTTCCAGCACAGCTCTATAAATATATTGTTTCTGAACATTCTGCACCCCGGGGGCAACTTGTAGGAGTGTCACAGAATTGTGCCCCCCCGCCCGCCCCACCCCCATTCATTGCACAGCAGCTGGCAGATCTATATTGCGGCTTGTTTGTGAACATTTTGGCAAAGTCCCCAGAGAACCTGAGGGGGGGGGGGGCGTACAACTTCCTCTCTGAACCCCCCTTTTCCAGAACGACAATTTCCAAAGTATAAAGAAGCACATCTGGCCCATACGGCTGACCAATCAGAGGGTGGCCCGGCTGTGACATCACTTGACAGTCCTGTGGAATGTGCGCGGTGTAGGAGGTGTGCATGCATGGACTGGACGCAAGCATGGCTGTCATTCCACCAATGGAGGAGAGATGGCTCCTAACTTGTGATTGTAGGACAATGGCGCCCCCAAGTGTGAGAGGACAGAACTTCACATCTGCTGCTCATTCCCTATAGTTACACCCAACACAAGGGGTTAATGTTCTTGTGTAATAGTGGGTGGAGCTACAGAGATCATTTCTTTATTGCCATGTGGCCAACTGGGCATCAAAGAGCCATTTATCTCAGCTTGCATGAGACTGCACAACCTCCCCTCCCCAACCAGAAACCACAAAATAAACCGAATGAATGCAATAAAACGATTGGCCTCCAAAATCGGCTGCAAATCTTTCTTCAGAGTTCACATGAAGAATATTTAACTAAATAACTTAGATTTGCACTCATGTGAAAATAAGTTCGACCCCATGGAGACAAAACAATGCCTACAGATGAAGGTGATGTCCCCGAATGAGAACACAAGAACTTCAAATCGATTATTCAGCAAAAATATCGATAGATTTCTTGGCATACTGTAACAGAAAGAAGTGCGCCCCCTTGGCGTCAGAAGACGGTATTGCAACTATAGCAATGACTGTAACTGCCTTCCAGTCTCTGACTCTGACCCCTTTTCCATGCAAAATTCCCTAATTTCCAGGATGTTGGGCTGGAATTGTGGTGGATTTCCTTCCATGGAATGGAATCCCCTACAATGGGCATCAAATCGGGGCTTTGCCTGGGGCAGCCCATAACCCTATTTCTTCGTCCTGGGCCATTCCTCGGTGGATTTGGCAGTAAGACAAATTTCTGGTTTAAATTTCAGCTTTTGGACTGATGGCCTCTCATTCTTACCGATCACACTTTAATATGATGCAGATTGTATGGTGTATGTGTGATTCACAAGACCCGAAGTCCAGCGGCACTTCGCAAGGTGGGGGGGCGGTATGACATTTCCTTCAGGGCGAAGGTCCGTCGTAACACCTCTCATGCAGCTTGAATTGGTGTAACCTCCTTCCGATTGTAGATTTGTACACCTTGACCCCAGCAGTTGCCAGAGTGACCTAAACATCCCACAATTACATTTTGTGGTTCTTTTTAGACTTCTTTTAGCATCAAATGATCAGCTCTTCAAGCAAATAATTTCTCCAGGTCTGCTGGGCCGGATTTTCTGGAGAAATTGATGGTTGTCTGAAATCTAGGCCACTCGTAGATGTTCCGTACAGTGGAATGATTGATTTCAAATCAATTGACAATCCCTTTAAATCCTTTGAAAGATGAAAAACCGTATACAATGTTCGTTCTGAGGGTCTTAGAGCTCTATTCATCTTGGCATGAAGACCACACGTGGCAACGGCAAAGAGAACACCAAACCCTCCACTGAGGTTTAGATGAGACAAGTTCCACCCGAGGTTCTCATCCTCGCCACCTAATCTGGAACACCGATACTAATAAAGCCTGAAGATGAGATCCAAAATATTCCAAAACCACCAATGTAAGGGACATTCTTCCACTGATCACCAATGTAAGGGACATTCTTCCCACTGACCCCCAATGTAAGGGACATTCTTCCCACTGACCACCAATGTAAGGGACATTCTTCCCACTGATCACCAATGTAAGGGACATTCTTCCCACTGATCACCAATGTAAGGGACATTCTTCCCACTGACCCCCAATGTAAGGGACATTCTTCCCACTGATCACCAATGTAAGGGACATTCTTCCCACTGACCCCCAATGTAAGGGACATTCTTCCCACTGACCCCCAATGTAAGGGACATTCTTCCCACTGACCCCCAATGTAAGGGACATTCTTCCCACTGACCCCCAATGTAAGGGACATTCTTCCCACTGACCCCCAATGTAAGGGACATTCTTCCCACTGACCCCCAATGTAAGGGACATTCTTCCCACTGACCCCCAATGTAAGGGACATTCTTCCCACTGACCCCCAATGTAAGGGACATTCTTCCCACTGACCCCCAATGTAAGGGACATTCTTCCACTGACCCCCAATGTAAGGGACATTCTTCCCACTGACCACCAATGTAAGGGACATTCTTCCCACTGATCACCAATGTAAGGGACATTCTTCCCACTGACCCCCAATGTAAGGGACATTCTTCCCACTGACCCCCAATGTAAGGGACATTCTTCCCGCTGACCCCCAATGTAAGGGACATTCTTCCTGCTGACCCCCAATGTAAGGGACATTCTTCCCACTGACCCCCAATGTAAGGGACATTCTTCCCACTGATCACCAATGTAAGGGACATTCTTCCCACTGACCCCCAATGTAAGGGACATTCTTCCCACTGACCCCCAATGTAAGGGACATTCTTCCCACTGACCCCCAATGTAAGGGACATTCTTCCCACTGACCCCCAATGTAAGGGACATTCTTCCCACTGACCCCCAATGTAAGGGACATTCTTCCCACTGACCCCCAATGTAAGGGACATTCTTCCCACTGACCCCCAATGTAAGGGACATTCTTCCCACTGACCACCAATGTAAGGGACATTCTTCCCACTGATCACCAATGTAAGGGACATTCTTCCCACTGACCTCCAATGTAAGGGACATTCTTCCCACTGACCCCCAATGTAAGGGACATTCTTCCCACTGACCCCCAATGTAAGGGACATTCTTCCCACTGACCCCCAATGTAAGGGACATTCTTCCCACTGACCCCCAATGTAAGGGACATTCTTCCCACTGACCCCCAATGTAAGGGACATTCTTCCCGCTGACCCCCAATGTAAGGGACATTCTTCCCGCTGACCCCCAATGTAAGGGACATTCTTCCCGCTGACCCCCAATGTAAGGGACATTCTTCCCGCTGACCCCCAATGTAAGGGACATTCTTCCCACTGACCCCCAATGTAAGGGACATTCTTCCCACTGACCCCCAATGTAAGGGACATTCTTCCCACTGACCCCCAATGTAAGGGACATTCTTCCCACTGACCCCCAATGTAAGGGACATTCTTCCCACTGACCCCCAATGTAAGGGACATTCTTCCCACTGATCACCAATGTAAGGGACATTCTTCCCACTGACCACCAATGTAAGGGACATTCTTCCCACTGACCCCCAATGTAAGGGACATTCTTCCCACTGACCCCCAATGTAAGGGACATTCTTCCCACTGACCCCCCCCAAAGTAAGGGACATTCTTCCCACTGACCACCAATGTAAGGGACATTCTTCCCACTGACCATCACACTAATGTATCCGGAGTTGTAGGTAAAGTCATTATCGGGGTTCCTCCATGTATAAAAGGATGAGGGATTCTGATTTAGTTCTTTCTTCCAGTATATTGGATCTGGTGGTAGTATGACCCGTGACACCTCGAGTGATGAAACGTTGAGGGGGGGGGGGGGGGTCTGCAGTGACCCGTCTCTCACACTGAAGGGTTTGGGAATGTACAGGAGAGGAGGTATGAGTGTAGAATTGGGTTCCCGGCAGGTTTGTCCTTTAATTTCAGTTGTTTTGGACCTTGAAGTGAAATATTTCTAATCTAACGATTTTTTTCTGCTTGTCGTCCGGCAGGTTTGGAGTATCACCTATCACAGCTGGCTGACCTTCGTTCTGCTTCTCTGGGCCTGCCTGATCTGGATGGTTCGGAACCGGCGGCAGTTCGCTATGCTGTGCTCCCCCTTCATCCTCCTCTACGCCATGACACTCTGCAGCTTACAGTACGTCTGGAGCATGGACCTGGAGAACGAGCTGCCCACACGGCTTGGCTTCATGAGGCTGTCCCAGCTGGGACTGGAGCGAGCCCCGTACCCCTGCCTGAACCTTGGAGCTATGGTAACCCCATTTCCTTCCCATCATCTCTCATAGCAGACCTGCAGCCCCAGTAAAGTGTCCCCATAATGCCGGCTCATCCCAGCAGAAAGATGCCGAAGTTCCGTAGAGCGGAGCCATATGGAGGACAAAGGTCGATCTTAGTCTGCCGGGTTTGTTCAGAACACAATGTTGGACTGAGATGTGGGGCAACCCTTAGAACCAGAATACAGTTTATTGAAGACTTCTTTTTAGGAAACCCTCAGAAAATGTTAGTTGCCTGGCTGCCTCCAACTTACACACTTTTATATGTTCTACTAAACAGAAGCGGCCAATTCTAGCCAGACCAGGGTGCAGAAATGCCACACAAGCCCACCCAACCACAAGGACTGGCCTACAGCCACCAGTGGTCATCAGCCATTTATGGTCTACAACTGGTTTCCTTTTACCCTCAAACTATATGGAAATCTGTTGTCTTTATAGAGTTGTCACCTCAACCCATTGACCCCGAACACATATAATGACAGGTCCTGAGGCTGATCTATGCAGATAAGGCACTAAGTGAGTTTAATTACCACCTGAATTGGCCCCGGAACCCTTGTAATAATGTGTGCCAAGGTGTAATGGGATGAGGTGACAACCTATTTGCTGTCCCGTTGTCAGTGACATTTACAATTGAAACCATTTTTTATTTAGAGTGCAAAAATGCAGCAATCCAGCGAGCATGCTGTACCTTGCTGTGCATTCTGTGTTCAGTGTTCTCAGCCACTAGTGTTCGCTCTGACACCGCCTTTTCTGTGTGGACTGCAGAACCCCCCCTCCATATGTTATGGAGATGGATTGAAGGGGAGGTGTTCAATAGTCCATGCTGCTCCATAGACATGGTACCATGAGTGGGAGTTGTCACCCGAGGACAGGAAGTCCCTGACGGGCCGCCCTAGTGGAGGATCAGTAAACTGCAGGATATGAAATGAGTGTTCCTGAGGATAGATATACTTTAGTCTCCTGCTATTGGAAGCATTGATTGGTATTGGAGGCCACTTACCTCTCATCTGATATCAGACCCAGTCAGCCTATTCGACTAAAAATCTCTCGGATCTCATATTCAGCCCTCCATAATTCTCTCTGTTCACCTGATGTACATTTATGCTTCTGTAAAGTGCCGAGCAGACTGTTGGCGCGATCAGTCCTGTATAATAATAATTCTGTACTATGTAATCTATACTTTATCAGAAGTCCTGATTATTGATCCCCCTTCTTGTCAGTGAGATATGGATCCTTCTCAGGTGTATGGGACTCGGCTCTGCTGATAATCACACGGAACGTTCTCTTGTGGTAGACAATAATTCTGGCCTTTGGGTTCCCTCTTGTCTTCCAGCTCCTCTACACGCTGACATTTTGGCTTCTCCTCCACCAGTTTGTCACTGAGCAGCTGCAGAAACGTCGGAGGGTGAGCCCACCATTGGAGGAGGTGACAGTCCCGGAATCTGGTGAGTGCAGGGACCATGTTACCCATAATGCACCCCGTGTTATCGGACTTGGAATGATGGAGTCCACGGTCTGACGATGGGGTCCACGGTCTGACGATGGGGTCCACGGTCTGACGATGGGGTCCATGGTCTGTCATTGCAGGTCAGTCTGCCGAGAAGCATCTACTGAAGTGTCTGGGGGAGCAGGTGATGGGATTCTACGCCAAATACTGGATCTACGTCTGCGGGGGGATGTTCATCGTGGTCAGCTTCGCCGGAAGGCTGGTGGTCTATAAAATCGTCTATATGTTCCTCTTCCTGCTCTGCCTCGTCATCTTCCAGGTACGTCCAGAAGTCGGACGGGACGCAATATACGTTGTTGGTGGAACTTTGGTTTTGTAAACTGAGATGATTTTTCTTCTTATATCTTCTGATAAGCGGAGAGATTTCCCCTCACTTCCTGTTCTGCTGACATTGAGTTCATCAGACAGGAAATGAGGGAAATCTGTAACCGAGTAACTGAAAGGAAAGAAGAAATCCTCACTAGTTCTAGGCTTCCCTTCACCAGGAAAATCCTTTCTAATTCTGTATTTTAGAATGAAAGAGGAACTGAACTGTGGAGGGCAAAGGATCAATCGCCAATATTGCTGCGGTCTCTCCCCAGTACTGCCCTCTGCCTTGTTCTGCACTGTGTCTGAATGTGGAGGCCGCCATCTTGGTAGAGGCGGGGCTTTGTTTCCTCATGTCAGAGCCTCCAGCAATGAGAACAGTGAGCAGCTCCATAGTGACATCACCAAATCACATTCCAAGTCTAGTACAGGAACGTGTATGCTGAAAAGCCAGTGCTGTGATGGAGGGAGAGAGGGCACACTGCGCATGCACAGCTCTTCACTAGAATGTGCGCTCACCTCTGTAGTCCTGGGGCAAGTGGCCAGCGTATGGCATGTCCAGAGCTATTGGGAGTATTTCAGCCAGGTTTTGGGGGGCCACAACAGGGCTACAGGTTTGGTAATTACATGAAACATTATTTTGAAGTAGAAAACAAGTGAGCTACTGGGGCCCCTCATCTGTATGAGCCATTGAATGAATGAACAGAACTTGACCTTTCAGCCCTCAAGCCGTAACCATTCTGCATGTCTTGTTTATCATGGCAGTCGTTATCTGAGGTTGTGAACTGGCACAGCAGCTACCAATCACATCTGGTGCAGGGAGGGGGCGGAGCTGGCGGGAGCCATTTCCATGATAGCACGTCTCTGCTTCGGGGATGTTGGCTTAGTCTGAGGATGTGAGCTAAGGAATCGGCTCTATGGGTTGGGGTCCGGTGAAACGGGAAAAAGCCGAGAAGGTTTCCTTCTGAAAATGGAAGAATGTTTCTCTTCCTTGATTGACCTTGTGTTCCGGACTGTTCTTTCAGGTGTATTACACACTCTGGCGGAAGCTGCTGAACTTCTTCTGGTGGCTGGTGGTGGCCTACACGATGCTGGTCCTTATCGCCATCTATACCTTTCAGTTTGAAGAGTTTCCCATCTACTGGAAAAACCTGACTTCCCTCACAGATGAGCAGTAAGTGTCCCCCATGTGAGCTTCCCGCATGTCCTTCTCCCTCCCCTTCTACAGACCCTCCTCCTCTGTATCCTGAACCCCCAACTCCAGGTAGAGGTGTATCCTGAACCCCCAACTCCAGGTAGAGGTGTATCCTGAACCCCCAACTCCAGCTAGAGGTGTATCCTGAGCCCCCAACTCCAGGTAGAGGTGTATCCTGAGCCCCCAACTCCAGGTAGAGGTGTATCCTGAGCCCCCAACTCCAGGTAGAGGTGTATCTTAGACCCCCAACTCCGGGTAGAGGTGTATCCTAGACCCCCAACTCCGAGTAGAGGTGTATCCTAGACCCCCAACTCCGGGTAGAGGTGTATCCTAGACCCCCAACTCCGGGTAGAGGTGTATCCTAGACCCCCAACTCCGGGTAGAGGTGTATCCTGAGCCCCCAACTCCAGGTAGAGGTGTATCCTGAGCCCCCAACTCCAGGTAGAGGTGTATCTTAGACCCCCAACTCCAGGTAGAGGTGTATCCTAGACCCCCAACTCCGAATAGAGGTGTATCCTAGACCCCCAACTCCGGGTAGAGGTGTATCCTAGACCCCCAACTCCGGGTAGAGGTGTATCCTAGACCCCCAACTCCGGGTAGAGGTGTATCCTAGACCCCCAACTCCGGGTAGAGGTGTATCCTAGACCCCCAACTCCGGGTAGAGGTGTATCCTAGACCCCCAACTCCGGGTAGAGGTGTATCCTAGACCCCCAACTCCGGGTAGAGGTGTATCCTAGACCCCCAACTCCGGGTAGAGGTGTATCCTAGACCCCCAACTCCGGGTAGAGGTGTATCCTAGACCCCCAACTCCGGGTAGAGGTGTATCCTAGACCCCCAACTCCGGGTAGAGGTGTATCCTAGACCCCCAACTCCGGGTAGAGGTGTATCCTAGACCCCCAACTCCGGGTAGAGGTGTATCCTAGACCCCCAACTCCGGGTAGAGGTGTATCCTAGACCCCCAACTCCGGGTAGAGGTGTATCCTAGACCCCCAACTCCGGGTAGAGGTGTATCCAAGACCCCCAACTCCGGGTAGAGGTGTATCCTAGACCCCCAACTCCGGGTAGAGGTGTATCCTAGACCCCCAACTCCGGGTAGAGGTGTATCCTAGACCCCCAACTCCGGGTAGAGGTGTATCCTAGACCCCCAACTCCTGATGCCCCATAATAGTGTTGTATTACCATCTGGTCACTGTGGAGGGCGCTCTCCTGTGGTTATACTTGCCCTATTTGGTCCTCCTCTTTCCTTCAGGTCAGACAGCATCTCCCATATTTCTGTCCTGACTGGTTCTTTGTACATTTCAAGCCCATCACACAGACAACTGACTAGTTTGAATTGCATGCATGGAGTCATCCATTCACAAGACTGGTGTGCAATTATATGGTGCGACTTGAAGTGTGAATAGAGCCTTAAGTGGAACTAAACCCTCCCATTGTTTTCAGCCAAGGAAGCCGCCATCTTGGCCTCTGTTTGATCTATAACTGCCATGGTGCTGCTCATGTGATCAGTTGTGACTCCGGCCATTTGATGGTTTGAATGAGAACACAAGCAACTGTGACATTGAACTGTTTTTATTTTTCCGTTCCACTTAAAGCTCGTTCTAAAGGTTATTTCTTGCTTTAGGTTGGGTGCGTTGGGACTGGAGAAGTTCAGCGTGTCGGAGCTCTTCACCAGCATCCTCATCCCTGGCTTCTTCCTCCTGGCCTGTATCCTTCAGCTCCACTACTTCCACCGGCCTTTCATGCACATCACCGACCTGGCGAAGGCATCTCTGAGCAATACACTACAAGGCAGTGGGTGAGCATATCGGGGGGGCTCCCGTGTCTCTGGGGGTACATTTGTGTCTGTTAGAAGCAGCATGCGCGCATTGTGATTCCAATCATGATGTATATTTCTATTCTGAATGGCCCCACACAGTCCAATCATCTCATGAATTCCTTGTATCCAGCACAGACCTTCTCAGCCAGAGTTCTGTGGAACCTCGGGGTCCCTTTAGCAGTTGCTGGGGGTCCTGTGAGCAGCGGCAGGTTGACTTTCCACCTCCAATAGCCCCCCATGTAAGGGGGCACTTTTCTGGTGTCAGTGCTGACAATGCTGTGCCCCAAGATAGAGGAACAGAGAACATCTCTGAACTCCATGAAATGCTGCGTCTGCCTACACAGACATCCGGTTATCGGAGAATCGAACTTTACATTTCATGGATACAAAGTGTCCACTCTGTATATTGGGAGTTGTGATGTCACTCTGTATATTGGGAGTTGTGATGTCACTCTGTATATTGGGAGTTGTGATGTCACTCTGTATATTGGGAGTTGTGATGTCACTCTGTATATTGGGAGTTGTGATGTCACTCTGTATATTGGGAGTTGTGATGTCACTCTGTATATTGGGAGTTGTGATGTCACTCTGTATATTGGGAGTTGTGATGTCACTCTGTATATTGGGAGTTGTGATGTCACTCTGTATATTGGGAGTTGTGATGTCATAGGTCGGAGAGAAGGGGACCATAGCTTCCCAGCTGCTGTAATAGAGACCTTGATGGCATCTAATGGGGTTCCACATCCCATAGGGACTCCATTGGTGAATCTCCCTCGACTTCTAGGCCTGGACCCCGGATGCAGCCATGGTGGGGCGCCTCGCTCTCATGAATGTATATCGGCTGTTGGAACATTCTTCTGTAATGGGGTGGGCACACCTTCCAGGCAGGCTGAAATCCGTCTGATAGCCCCCCATGGGATAAAAGAAATGAATTCAACACTCAGCCCCAAGTCTGACCGAATCAGTAATTCCAACTTGATGACGACAATCGAATAAAACTCCCACATGAGCCTCTGCCACGCTGCAGTCTTATTTCAGTTGTTTTACCCCTTCCCCCTCCAGAGGATCCCCCCCCCCCCCCAGAGGATTTTCCCACGAATTGAGCATTCTTTTGGTGGTATTGGATCGCCTGTGTGGTTTTTATTTTTTTGCTCTATAAAAAAAAAAAAGACCGCCAATTTTGAGAAAAAAAAAACCCAATATTTTCGACTTTTTGCTATTAAACATGTCCAGTAAAAAATTTTTAAAAAATCAATTTTCGTCGTAAATTTTGGCCACAATGTATTCTGCTCCTTGTCTGAACTAAAAAAAATCCTGATACGTATAAATGAATTGGTTTACGAGAAAGTTATCGCGTCTACAAATGGCGGTATAGATACAGGGATTATTTTTTATACTAGTAATGGCGACAATCAGCGACTTATAGCGGGACTGCGGCGGACATTCTGACACTGGGGGGGGGCTAACTGCCACTGACATCCTCAGTGACACCAATACAGTGATCAGTGCTAATAAAAAGCCCCGACAGTGTACTAATGGCACTGGGCAGGAGGGGGGTAACATCTGGGGCCATCAAAGGGTTACCCATGTGCTGTGTTACTAGGGAGAAATACAAAGCAGCATGTCCTTGCCGACAGGAGCGATCTGTGTTGTTTACACACAGCCCCCCCACTGTCAGTATTCCGCGATCGCTGGGTGTCGGCGGGCAATCTCTGGCTGGGACCTGGTGATTGACATCCATAGCCACCAATGGCAGCGCAGGCAGGGCTGCGCACACACCCCCTATCAAGAAATGCAAATCACATATATATGTGTGTGACTTTGCGGGGGGGGGGGGGGGGGGTGCAAGTGGTGAAAATAATAGATAATCTCCATGAGCATAGACATGTGGAATTTCCAGACGCCTTTGAAGGCTTTGGGTCACCTTCCCGTCTATTCTGCTATGGAATGTTTAACCAGCAATAAAAGTCACAAATCCACCAAAAAAGGGAGTAAATAATCTCCTGTTCCCATGACAACCTTATCTCTGTATCACCTTGTTGGGTGTGATCAGCCTCTTATATCAGGTGTGGCGTGAAGCACCTTCTGTACATACACTGGAATGCTGGGAAAAAAATCTACCTATGGGGGGTGTATACGGTATATACTCACATGTGTGAAGGACTGCTTAGTTCAGCTTTTCATCCGCATGTTGCTTTACGGCCCCATTTACACCAACCATAGATCCCCCTAGGTGCTCCCTACACTTCTGTCCGATCTCACCATCCACAGATCACCAGCCAGGATCACCTGCCAGGATCAGCAGCCAGGATCACCATCCGCAGATCACCAGCCAGGATCACCATCCACAGATCAGCAGCCAGGATCACCATCCACAGATCAGCAGCCAGGATCACCATCCACAGATCAGCAGCCAGGATCACCAGCCAGGATCAGCAGCCAGGATCAGCAGCCAGGATCACCATCCACAGATCAGCAGCCAGGATCACCATCCACAGATCAGCAGCCAGGATCACCATCCACAGATCACCAGCCAGGATCACCATCCGCAGATCACCATCCGCAGATCACCATCCGCAGATCACCAGCCAGGATCACCAGCCAGGATCACCTGCCAGGATCACCATCCACAGATCAGCAGCCAGGATCACCATCCACAGATCAGCAGCCAGGATCAGCAGCCAGGATCACCATCCACAGATCACCAGCCAGGATCACCATCCGCAGATCACCAGCCAGGATCACCAGCCAGGATCACCATCCGCAGATCACCAGCCAGGATCACCTGCCAGGATCAGCAGCCAGGATCACCATCCACAGATCACCAGCCAGGATCAGCAGCCAGGATCACCATCCGCAGATCACCAGCCAGGATCACCATCCGCAGATCAGCAGCCAGGATCACCATCCACAGATCACCAGCCAGGATCAGCAGCCAGGATCACCATCCGCAGATCACCAGCCAGGATCACCATCCACAGATCACCAGCCAGGATCAGCAGCCAGGATCACCATCCGCAGATCACCATCCACAGATCACCAGCCAGGATCACCATCCGCAGATCACCAGCCAGGATCACCATCCGCAGATCACCAGCCAGGATCACCATCCGCAGATCACCAGCCAGGATCACCTGCCAGGATCAGCAGCCAGGATCACCATCCACAGATCAGCAGCCAGGATCACCAGCCAGGATCAGCAGCCAGGATCACCATCCGCAGATCACCAGCCAGGATCACCATCCACAGATCACCAGCCAGGATCAGCAGCCAGGATCACCATCCGCAGATCACCATCCGCAGATCACCAGCCAGCATCACCATCCGCAGATCACCAGCCAGGATCACCATCCGCAGATCACCAGCCAGGATCACCTGCCAGGATCAGCAGCCAGGATCACCATCCACAGATCAGCAGCCAGGATCACCAGCCAGGATCAGCAGCCAGGATCACCATCCACAGATCACCAGCCAGGATCACCAGCCAGGATCAGCAGCCAGGATCACCATCCGCAGATCACCAGCCAGGATCACTAGCCAGGATCACCATCCGCAGATCACCAGCCAGGATCACGCAGACTACCACCCATTGTAGCTCATTAGGACATTGACAAGTACTCAGCAGGAATACACATTTAGAGGATGGAAGGCAGAGGGGCCCGGAGGAGGGCATTCCGGGGCAGAAGATCTGCAGATCTAGAGTGCAGAAACACATGTGCCCCTTCTTGTCCACCATAGTGTGGGGGGTGGTAAGATTGTGGGGGTGGGGGGAGGAAAGCTCTGACAGTACCTGTAAGTTATAGAGCTTTGTCTGCTAAAAGCAGAGAATTGGAGGCCAAAGATTTCCATGACAGGTCTTGGCTAAGACTTCTCTAAAGCCGGCTATAGGTGGCCCTGCAGGGACCGGCCGAGATTCCATCCATCTATGTACCCAAATTGATCCATCGATTGACGGGGGTACAACCAGCATGTTGGATGTCTCATGCGATTATTGCCGGCAGCAATAGCCATCTCCTGGTCGAGAGAACACAGTGGCTCCCCAGAAAGGATTCCCCCATCAATGCTGACTGTGTTTATGGGGGAATCCAGCGACTTTCACAGGTTGCAGGAGAGAAAATCGTTCCATCTATAGCCAGCTTAAGTCTTCACCCTGAAAGGTAAAATATGGGCAGCGCAGTGACTAAGTGGTCAGCACTTCCCCCTGGCAGCACTCGGGTCCTTGGTTTGAGTACCAACCACGGCACCACCTGCCTGGAGTTTGCATGTTCTCCCTGTGCCTGTGTGGGCTTCCTCCGGGGTACTCTGGTTTCCTCCCACACTCCAAAGACATGCTGGTAGGTTAATTGGCTCCGGTCTAAATTGTCCCTAGTCTGTGTATGTATGAATGTGAGTTGGGGACCTTAGATTGTACGCTCCTCGGGGGCGGGGACTGATGTGAATTTACAATATATGTATGAGGGCATTATATAGGTCCCTGTAATAGAAATATCATATATACATTGTACGCTCCTCGGGGGCGGGGACTGATGGGAATGTACAATATATGTATGAGGGCACTATATAGGTCCCTGTAATAGAAATATCATATATACATTGTACGCTCCTCGGGGGCGGGGACTGATGTGAATGTACAATATATGTATGAGGGCACTATATAGGTCTCTGTAATAGAAATATCATATATACATTGTACGCTCCTCGGGGGCGGGGACTGCTGTGAATGTACAATATATGTATGAGGGCACTATATAGGTCCCTGTAATAGAAATATCATATATACATTGTACGCTCCTCGGGGGCGGGGACTGATGGGAATGTACAATATATGTTTGAGGGCACTATATAGGTCCCTGTAATAGAAATATCATATATACATTGTAAGCTCCTCGGGGGCGGGGACTGATGGGAATGTACAATATATGTATGAGGGTACTATATAGGTCCCTGTAATAGAAATATCATATATACATTGTACGCTCCTGGGGGGCGGGGACTGATGGGAATGTACAATATATGTATGAGGGCACTATATAGGTCCCTGTAATAGAAATATCATATATACATTGTATGCTCCTCGGGGACTGATGGGAATGTACAATATATGTATGAGGGCACTATATAGGTCCCTGTAATAGAAATATCATATATACATTGTACGCTCCTCGGGGGCGGGGACTGATGTGAATGTACAATATATGTATGAGGGCACTATATAGGTCCCTGTAATAGAAATATCATATATACATTGTACGCTCCTGGGGGGCGGGGACTGATGTGAATGTACAACATATGTATGACACACTATATAGGTCCCTGTAATAGAAATATCATATATACATTGTATGCTCCTCGGGGGCGGGGACTGATGGGAATGTACAATATATGTATGAGGGCACTATATAGGTCCCTGTAGTAGAAATATCATATATACATTGTACGCTCCTCGGGGGCGGGGACTGATGGGAATGTACAATATATGTATGAGGGCACTATATAGGTCCCTGTAGTAGAAATATCATATATACATTGTACGCTCCTCGGGGGCGGGGACTGATGTGAATGTACAATATATGTATGAGGGCACTATATAGGTCCCTGTAATAGAAATATTATATATACATTGTACGCTCCTCGGGGGCGGGGACTGATGTGAATGTACAATATATATGTATGAGGGCACTATATAGGTCCCTGTAATAGAAATATCATATATACATTGTACGCTCCTCGGGGGTGGGGACTGATGTGAATGTACAATATATGTATGAGGGCACTATATAGGTCCCTGTAGTAGAAATATCATATATACATTGTATGCTCCTCGGGGACTGATGGGAATGTACAATATATGTATGAGGGCACTATATAGGTCCCTGTAGTAGAAATATCATATATACATTGTACACTCCTCGGGGGCGGGGACTGATGGGAATGTACAATATATGTATGAGGGCACTATATAGGTCCCTGTAGTAGAAATATCATATATACATTGTACGCTCCTCGGGGGCGGGGACTGATGTGAATGTACAATATATGTATGAGGGCACTATATAGGTCCCTGTAATAGAAATATTATATATACATTGTACGCTCCTCGGGGGCGGGGACTGATGTGAATGTACAATATATATGTATGAGGGCACTATATAGGTCCCTGTAATAGAAATATCATATATACATTGTACGCTCCTCGGGGGCGGGGACTGATGTGAATGTACAATATATGTATGAGGGCACTATATAGGTCCCTGTAGTAGAAATATCATATATACATTGTATGCTCCTCGGGGACTGATGGGAATGTACAATATATGTATGAGGGCACTATATAGGTCCCTGTAGTAGAAATATCATATATACATTGTACACTCCTCGGGGGCGGGGACTGATGGGAATGTACAATATATGTATGAGGGCACTATATAGGTCCGTGTAGTAGAAATATCATATATACATTGTACGCTCCTCGGGGGCGGGGACTGATGGGAATGTACAATATATGTATGACACACTATATAGGTCCCTGTAGTAGAAATATCATATATACATTGTACACTCCTCGGGGGCGGGGACTGATGTGAATGTACAATATATGTATGAGGGCACTATATAGGTCCCTGTAATAGAAATATCATATATACATTGTATGCTCCTCGGGGGCGGGGACTGATGTGAATGTACAATATATGTATGACGGCACTATATAGGTCCCTGTAGTAGAAATATCATATATACATTGTATCTATTTCTGTGTTTGTTAGTGAGGAGCGGGAAGTAGAAGAGGCGTCTGGTCCTGGCAGCGATGCGGAGGTGGAAGAGGAGGAGGGTGCTGAAGACGGATCACTCCATGGAGGTGAGAACTGACAAATCCAACATCCAAAAATAATTCCATTAAACAATGAAAGTTCGATGTCTGCTGGAGGCGTTCTGTGAAGAGGAGAACATCGCGGTCTCGCTCTCCTGCGTCTAGAAGGCTCACACAGATTTTGCTGCAGCCGCCATCACTGCAGTGCTGAGAGTCATACAGGACGTGATTTTGGGCTGAGCTTCTCCTGAAAGTGCCATTTGCCTGGCTGTCCCTGACTGCAATACTTTGATTGCCGACCTGGAACAATCATATGCCCGGGGAAGTCTAACTCCGGAGCTGCATGCTTGTTCCCGGTCATTATTGAAGCCGTGGGATCAGTATAAGGCAGTTTTACTGAAGTGGCAGTTCTGCGATTCTCCCAGCTCAGCTTTCCTGAAATGTAAAGTGTAGTTCATAATTGGCGCGATAATCCTCGTCCTGCTGCACCGTTCCTTCCCACGAGGGACTTGGTAGCAGAGCTCTTGTGATTCCGCTCAGCTCCGGCCTTCGTTGTAAATGACACGTCATCATCATCATCATCCTCATCCTGTACAATGCAGCTCACCGGCCAAGTTACCAGATGAGGCGGAATCCATTGGCAGGTTGGATCCTCCACATCCTCCTCCATGGGATTCCCCCCATAGGATTCCCCCCGCAATCATTTCACTGCTGTCTGAGCTGCATGAAGGCAATGGCTACTCCATGGCCGGATCACCACAGGATGGAATCTTTCTGTACAAATGTTTTTTTATTTCAATGATAAATTACAAGAATTTGTTAAGACAAAGAAATAGATCATTTATCTGAAAGCAGAATATTAAATTCATGCAGAATAACGGGGAGAAAACCGAATTATTGGAGGTACAGAATATATATATATGTGACCTTCCATCTCTTCTGTTGTCGGCCCTTTAAATATACTTTGAGAGGTTTTATTATTTCTGTATAAAAAGTGCAAAGAAAGTTGATCCTGCCATAAATATTGTCAGCTGATAGCTTCCTGTACATTGTCTGCCTGTGCTGCACTCATTACATTGCTTCCAGCTATCACTGGGGACCACAGAACCCCTCCTGTCTGTGTTATGGAGAAGGGGCGAAGGGGAGGTGTTCTGTAGTCCCATCCTAGGGTGTAGCTATGGGTTGTACTGAGCACAGCTAAGGCCCTGCATAGTTCAGAAGGACAGAGTGAGATAGTCCAGCACCCAGAAGAGCCGGCTGGAGTCTCCTGGTACAGGTGAGGAGCTCCCAGACATCGCCGTACAGGGGAGGAGCTCCCGGACATCGCCGTACAGGGGAGGAGCTCCCGGACATCGCCGCACAGGTGAGCTCCCAGACATTGCAGTACAGGGGAGGAGCTCCCAGACATTGCCGTACAGGTGAGGAGCTCCCAGACATCGCCGCACAGGTGAGCTCCCGGACGTTGCAGTACAGGTGAGGAGCTCCCGGACATTGCAGTACAGGTGAGGAGCTCCCGGACATTGCTGCACAGGTGAGGAGCTCCCGGAGATTGCCGTACAGGTGAGGAGCTCCCAGACATCGCCGCACAGGTGAGCTCCCGGACATTGCAGTACAGGTGAGGAGCTCCCGGACATTGCAGTACAGGTGAGGAGCTCCCGGAGATTGCTGCACAGGTGAGGAGCTCCCGGAGATTGCTGCACAGGTGAGGAGCTCCCGGAGATTGCAGTACAGGTGAGGAGCTCCCGGAGATTGCTGCACAAGTGAGGAGCTCCCGGAGATTGCCGTACAGGTGAGGAGCTCCCGGACATTGCAGTACAGGGGAGGAGCTCCCAGACATTGCAGTACAGGTGAGGAGCTCCCAGACATCGCAGTACAGGTGAGGAGCTCCCGGACATTGCAGTACAGGTGAGGAGCTCCCGGACATTGCTGCACAGGTGAGGAGCTCCCGGACATTGCAGTACAGGTGAGGAGCTCCCAGACATCGCCGCACAGGTGAGGAGCTCCCGGACATTGCAGTACAGGTGAGGAGCTCCCAGACATCGCCGCACAGGTGAGGAGCTCCCGGACATTGCAGTACAGGTGAGGAGCTCCCGGACATTGCAGTACAGGTGAGGAGTTCCCGGACATTGCAGTACAGGTGAGGAGCTCCCAGACATCGCCGCACAGGTGAGGAGCTCCCGGACATTGCAGTACAGGTGAGGAGCTCCCGGACATTGCAGTACAGGTGAGGAGCTCCCGGACATTGCAGTACAGGTGAGGAGCTCCCGGACATTGCAGTACAGGTGAGGAGCTCCCGGACATTGCAGTACAGGTGAGGAGCTCCCGGACATTGCAGTACAGGTGAGGAGCTCCCGGACATTGCAGTACAGGTGAGGAGCTCCCGGACATCGCCGCACAGGTGAGGAGCTCCCGGACATTGCAGTACAGGTGAGGAGCTCCCGGACATTGCAGTACAGGTGAGGAGCTCCCGGACATTGCAGTACAGGTGAGGAGCTCCCGGACATTGCAGTACAGGTGAGGAGCTCCCGGACATTGCAGTACAGGTGAGGAGCTCCCGGACATTGCAGTACAGGTGAGGAGCTCCCGGACATTGCAGTACAGGTGAGGAGCTCCCGGACATTGCAGTACAGGTGAGGAGCTCCCGGACATCGCCGCACAGGTGAGGAGCTCCCGGACATTGCAGTACAGGTGAGGAGCTCCCGGAGATTGCTACACAGGTGAGGAGCTCCCGGACATCGCCGTACAGGTGAGGAGCTCCCAGACATTGCAGTACAGGTGAGGAGCTCCCGGACATTGCAGTACAGGTGAGGAGCTCCCAGACATCGCCGCACAGGTGAGGAGCTCCCAGACATCGCCGCACAGGTGAGTATTTGCAATTAAAGTGATCAGCCTGTTAGATTTGTACATTTTTTGCAGTTTCCATGATAAACAATATATTTTCCCATTTAGTAGTGGTGTACAGTGGTTGTGCGTTACCATTCCTCTCTGTGTATGCCAGTCAGGTCTGATAGAAATAAAGGCCTCTCTTTAGTTGATCATTGAAGCGGAGTATGGCCGGGGACTACCTAGAGGAGGGAGGAGCCCAAACTCGGTGTATTTATTGCTGTATAGGGGTCCCCGAAGCACTGATCACCTGACTGGATAGGTCTTCTGTCTGAATGTTGATTTGTCTTCTTGTTTCATGTCTCAGAAAACCTCAGCAAGTGGGATCTGGTGGCTCAGCGCCTCACTGTCCTCTTCTACAAGTTCTCCGAGCTCCTGCACCGGGTGCAGGTCTTCCTGTGGAGGATCCTGGAGCTGCATGTGCTGAAACTGGTGGCCCTGTACAACGTGTGGGTGGCCCTGCTGGAGGTGAGATGAGCGGTTCTATAGACGTCCGTCTCTATGTAAGGTCCCAGCGGCTGGTTTGGTGAGCTGGGAGCAATCAGCGTTCCGCAGTTCATGCTGGAGCAGCGCCAATTCTATTACGGTGACCCGGCAGATCCGGTGCCGTCATGTCCCACATGGCACTATCTCAAATGTTATTCTCAGTGATTGATCTTCTCACCTTGTCAAGGTGTGTGGGGAATTCATAGACGTCCAATCTTTCTGCTCTTCGCCAGCTGGACGTGGTACGAATGTTTTCTGCGTCTGTGGACAGCCAGATGAGCTTTTGGTGTCTTCTGCATATTTAGAGGGATGTTGGCTTTGCAGACTGGATCCAGTTTCTTCTGAATCTTGTAATATGGGCGGAGTTCTTTCATTTGGATTTAAGGCCCTTTTTACATGGGCCTCCAGTCCAGATCTGTCTGTCAGACTGAACCACAATGTATACCTATAGGTGGGCGAATGTAAAGGGATGATCATCCACCTACGTCCATCCACATCCACCCACATCCACCTACATCCACTTATGTCCACATACGTTCACCTGCATCCACCTATGTCCACCTGCATCCACCTATGTCCACATACGTCCACCTACATCCACCTATGTCCACATACGTCCACCTACATCCATCCACATTCACCTACATCCACCTATGTCCACATACGTTCACCTACATCCATTCACATCCACCCACATCCACCTACGTCCACCTACATCCACCTATGTCCACATACATTCACCTACATCCATCTATGTCCACATACGTACATCCACCCACGTCCACCTATGTCCACCCACATCCACATACGTTCACCTACATCCACCCACATCCGCCTACATCCACCTACGTTCACCCACATCCACCTATATTCACCCACATCCATGTACCACATTAACATCTATATAAATCCATGGGCAATGTGACTTTACTTCATAATGGATTCACACACCACATGCTGGGGAGGAGCCCAGAACCACGGCCAGAGAAGCCCAGAACTACGGCCAGGTATCTACAAAAATACCGGCACACACCTGTATAATCAGTATGCTGGCTGTTCAAACCCTGGACCCAGGACTGGAGATCTCATTCCACCCGGATCTCTGAGAAATCTCCAGGCTCCTGTCTAAATTGGCCCTAGAATACAAATGTATGAATGTGAGTTAGGGACCTTCAACTGTACGTCCCTTGAGGGCGGGGACTGATGTGAATGTACTATATATGTAAAGTGACAAGTAAATTGTCAGCGCTATAGAAGTATCTGTAATAAATAATAATACTAACTCAGGAGTGAATCGTTAAATAAGTGAATTTTATGGTATTATGTACGGTATATAGACGTCCTTTTATGGCTTCCATCTTCCATCCATTTTCCATCTATCGTATCTTCCATCCATCTTCCATGTATCTTCCATCCATCTTCCATGTATCTTCCATCCATCTTCCATGTATCTTCCATCCATCTTCCATGTATCTTCCATCCATCGTATCTTCCATCCATCGTATCTTCCATCCATCTTCCATCCATTTTCCATCTATCGTCTTCCATCCATCTTCCATGTAACTTCCATCCATCTTCCATGTAACTTCCATCCATCTTCCATGTGTCTTCCATCCATCTTCCATGTATCTTACATCCATCTTCCATCGATCGTATCTTCCATCCATCTTACATCCATTTTCCATCTATCGTATCTTCCATGTATCTTCCATCCATCTTCCATGTATCTTCCATCCATCTTCCATGTATCTTCCATCCATCTTCCATCAATGGTATCTTCCATCCATCTTCCATGTATCTTCCATCCATCTTCCATGTATCTTCCATCCATCTTCCATGTATCTTCCATCCATCTTCCATGTATCTTCCATCCATCTTCCATCCATCTTCCATGTATCTTCCATCCATCTTCCATGTATCTTCCATCCATCTTCCATGTATCTTCCATCCATCTTCCATGTATCTTCCATCCATCTTCCATGTATCTTCCATCCATCTTCCATGTATCTTCCATCCATCTTCCCTGTATCTTCCATCCATCTTCCACGTATCTTCCCTGTATCTTCCATCCATCTTCCACGTATCTTCCATCCATCTTCCACGTATCTTCCATCCATCTTCCACGTATCTTCCATCCATCTTCCACGTATCTTCCATCCATCTTCCACGTATCTTCCATCCATCTTCCACGTATCTTCCATCCATCTTCCACGTATCTTCCATCCATCTTCCATCGATCTTCCACGTATCTTCCATCCATCTTCCATCGATGTTATCTTCCATCCATCTTCCATCCATCTTCCATCCATCTTCCATCCATTTTCCATCCATTTTCCATCCATCTTCCATCCATTTTCCATCCATTTTCCATCTATGGTATCTTCCATCCATCTTCCATGTATCTTCCATCCATCTTCCATGTATCTTCCATCCATCTTCCATGTATCTTCCATCCATTTTCTATCTTCCATCCATCTTCCATGTATCTTCCATCCATCTTCCATGTATCTTCCATCCATTTTCCATCGATCGTATCTTCCATCCATCTTCCATGTATCTTCCATCCATCTTCCATGTATCTTCCATCCATCTTCCATGTATCTTCCATCCATCTTCCATGTATCCTCCATCCATCTTCCATCCATCGTATCTTCCATCCATCTTCCATGTATCTTCCATCTATCGTATCTTCCATCCATCTTCCATGTATCTTCCATCCATCTTCCATCCATCTTCCATCGATCGTATCTTCCATCCATCTTCCATGTATTTTCCATCCATCTTCCATGTATTTTCCATCCATCTTCCATCCATCTTCCATGTATCTTCCATCCATCTTCCATCTATCGTATCTTCCATCCATCTTCCATGTATCTTCCATCCATCTTCCATGTATTTTCCATCCATCTTCCATCCATCTTCCATGTATCTTCCATCCATCTTCCATCTATCGTATCTTCCATGTATTTTCCATCCATCTTCCATCCATCTTCCATGTATCTTCTGTCTGGTTCCACAGTGGTGATGGATAAATGTATGACTTGACCTTTCCATTTGTTGTTCAGGTTTCTGTGATGAATTTTCTCTTCGTCATTCTCTGGGCGTTTGCTGTTCCGTTTTCTCGTTTCCAACACATGGCGTCCAGTTTGTGTACAATATGGACCTCCATTATAATCGTCTGTAAGATGTTGTATCAGCTGACGATTGTCAACCCCGAGGATTACTCCATAAACTGCACACAGGTGAGTCCCCATGGAGCATTTACCGGCGGCAGTGGCTCCATTTTCTCTACGGCTGTGTTTGCTGTTTCTTCGGGGCAGCAATAAACATTTCTGATCTGAAGTCACAGCCAGGCCTACAGCCACCAAACACCCGTTGTGGCTTCTCCAGCACTTATCAAATGAAAATTTTCTCTTTTTTGTGATTGATAGGAAATGTCTTTTTGTTTTTATCTGTCCTATTTCAGCCTCTTCCCAATGGCACCAACCTCCTGGAGGAGGAGATCCAGAATTCAGCGTTGTATCGCTCACCGATTGATCCTGCCAACTGGTTTGGAATCCGGAAAGGTCATCCCAACTTGGGGTACATTCAGGTACACTGGCGCCCCCTATTGTTTTTCTATAATCATGAATCATCTACTGAATTCTGAGCTCTCCATTGGTTGGCCAAAGATGGTTTGATCATTACAAGCTGCTCTCAGGGTTATCGGCCTTTTTACCTCATCGGTACTATTGTGAGACAGTTCTCACCCTTCACAGGAAGTGCCTGAACAAGGAACCTCATGGCAGGATCACCAGGCATTGTTAATGGAAAGTGCAGATTTGGAAAGCTTGAAATAAGCTTTTGGAATACATTATTATGTTAAACATAGTAACAGATTTAAAGGGTAACTCCACTTTCGTAGGAAAAAAATAGCAAATAAAAAAAAAATGATCAAACAGACAACTATTTATTCAGAACAGAAACAGGCAGAAATCTGCAACTAAGATTGTTACTCTTTGAAGAAATCGCTCCCCCAATCAACACTGACTACCTTTCTATCTATTTACTAACACCAGCAGCATGATTATTCACAATAAATTACTGTATCTTTATTTGTTTTATACTTTTTTTTTATAATTCTTTTAGTTACTTCCTGGTTTCTGGCCTAGGCCAAAATACTGTCATACATCCCTGGGGGGGGGGGGGGGGGGGCGGCTTTCACAGCCAAGCACACCCTCCTGCCTGCATGCCTGAGCTAAGAGCATATGAATTCCATGAAGTCAATGCTACCTGAATTATCTGCCCTTACTCAAGATGGCAGAAATGCTAGAAGGGTGTTCTTCAAAGTGATTTGTTACCAAAATAAAGTGTGGAGACCTAGATGGATGGATGAATAGAGACATGGGTGGATGGATGGATGAAGGGAAACATGGGTGGATGGATGGATGAAGGGAAGGAGACATGGATGGATGGAGATATGGGTGGATGAATGTAAGGAGACGTGGATGGATGGAGATGGAGATGAAGACATTGTTGGATAGATGTATGGATGGATGGATGGAGATGTAGAAGGAGACATGGATGGATGGGTGAATGGAAGGAGACATGGATGGAGATGTAGATGGAGACATGGATGGATGAATGGAGACATGGATGGATGGGTGAATGGAAGGAGACATGGATGGAGATGTAGATGGAGACATGGATGGATGGAGACATGGATGGAGATGTAGATGGAGACATGGATGGAGATGTAGAAGGAGACATGGATGGAGATGTAGAAGGAGACATGGATGGAGATGGAGACATGGATGGATGGATGGAGATGGAGACATGGATAGATGGGGAGTTTGCTTTGAATACGAGAAATTAAATAACAGCATTTTTGGTTTGTGGGGCTCAGACAGTTTTCATTTCCACTTTAATTACATTTAAGAAATAAGAGAACTGACATGTTTTGCTTTTAGGTTTTTTAGGAAGAATGATATTTCATATTTTCTGGGTTAATCGTTCAATTGACAGATTTTTTATTTTCCTGTTAAAGTGACGGTATTTGATTTAGAAAAGTAAACTCCCGGGAGCTTTTTTTTCCCAAATGAACAGGAAGAATTGATTCCATTGCTCTGTAGTCCAGGGGGGCTCAACCTTCTGCAGAGCGGAGGGGCCACTTCAGTGATTTGGTAACCAGTCGCCGGCCACAATGAAATGAAATAAAATGGTTCAGAATTAGATTTTTTTTTTCATTAATATTATTTTGAGTAGTGTAAGCAGCATTGTTCACCTGTAGCCGCTAAATTCTAGGGCCACAGGTTGGGACCCCCCTATAATCCGATTAAAAATAGTCATCAACATTTTATGATTCGGCCTAAAGAAATTCCCACCTTTTGAGTTTTCTCCCATCCAGGTGGAATGTCTTCTATTCAGCACTTAGTGACTCGGAATCCATGGCCGCGCTTCAGGAAGGATTGCTCTCAGCAGGCTGCAGACCTGCACAATAAACATTCTCTTCTGACACGTCCTCTGTAGATGGAGGAATGAACGTTCTCTTCTGTAGGTCCTGCTGACATGTCCTCTGTAGATGGAGGAATGAACGTTCTCTTCTGACACATCCTCTGTAG
The DNA here is from genome assembly GCF_062004578.1 of Staurois parvus. Lineage (NCBI taxonomy): Eukaryota > Metazoa > Chordata > Amphibia > Anura > Ranidae > Staurois > Staurois parvus. The sequence continues at coordinate 36,044 of NW_028320303.1, read as the reverse complement.
ATGGAGGAATGAACGTTCTCTTCTGTAGGTCCTGCTGACATGTCCTCTGTAGATGGAGGAATGAACGTTCTCTTCTGACATGTCCTCTGTAGATGGAGGAATGAACGTTCTCTTCTGTAGGTCCTGCTGACATGTCCTCTGTAGATGGAGGAATGAACGTTCTCTTCTGTAGGTCCTGCTGACATGTCCTCTGTAGATGGAGGAATGAATGTTCTCTTCTGTAGGTCCTGCTGACATGTCCTCTGTAGATGGAGGAATGAATGTTCTCTTCTGTAGGTCCTGCTGACATGTCCTCTGTAGATGGAAGAATGAGTGTTCTCTTCTGTAGGTCCTGCTGACATGTCCACTGTAGATGGAGGAATGAACGTTCTCTTCTGTAGGTCCTGCTACATGTCCTCTGTAGATGGAGGAATGAACGTTCTCTTCTGTAGGTCCTGCTACATGTCCTCTGTAGATGGAGGAATGAACGTTCTCTTCTGTAGGTCCTGCTGACACATCCTCTGTAGATGGAGGAATGAACGTTCTCTTCTGTAGGTCCTGCTGACATGTCCTCTGTAGATGGAGGAATGAACGTTCTCTTCTGACATGTCCTCTGTAGATGGAGGAATGAACGTTCTCTTCTGTAGGTCCTGCTGACATGTCCTCTGTAGATGGAGGAATGAACGTTCTCTTCTGTAGGTCCTGCTGACATGTCCTCTGTAGATGGAGGAATGAATGTTCTCTTCTGTAGGTCCTGCTGACATGTCCTCTGTAGATGGAGGAATGAATGTTCTCTTCTGTAGGTCCTGCTGACATGTCCTCTGTAGATGGAAGAATGAGTGTTCTCTTCTGTAGGTCCTGCTGACATGTCCACTGTAGATGGAGGAATGAACGTTCTCTTCTGTAGGTCCTGCTACATGTCCTCTGTAGATGGAGGAATGAACGTTCTCTTCTGTAGGTCCTGCTACATGTCCTCTGTAGATGGAGGAATGAACGTTCTCTTCTGTAGGTCCTGCTGACATGTCCTCTGTAGATGGAGGAATGAGTGTTCTCTTCTGTAGGTCCTGCTGACATGTCCTCTGTAGATGGAGGAATGAGCGTTCTCTTCTGTAGGCCCTGCTGACATGTCCTCTGTAGATGGAGGAATGAACGTTCTCTTCTGTAGGTCCTGCTGACATGTCCTCTGTAGATGGAGGAATGAACGTTCTCTTCTGTAGGTCCTGCTGACATGTCCTCTGTAGATGGAGGAATGAACGTTCTCTTCTGTAGGTCCTGCTGACATGTCCTCTGTAGATGGAGGAATGAACGTTCTCTTCTGTAGGTCCTGCTGACATGTCCTCTGTAGATGGAGGAATGAACGTTCTCTTCTGTAGGTCCTGCTGACATGTCCTCTGTAGATGGAGGAATGAGCGTTCTCTTCTGTAGGTCCTGCTGACATGTCCTCTGTAGATGAAGGAATGAACGTTCTCTTCTGTAGGTCCTGCTGACATGTCCTCTGTAGATGGAGGAATGAACGTTCTCTTCTGTAGGCCCTGCTGACATGTTCTCTGTAGATGGAGGAATGAACGTTCTCTTCTGTAGGCCCTGCTGACATGTCCTCTGTAGATGGAGGAATGAGCAATCTCTTCTGTAGGCCCTGCTGACATGTTCTCTGTAGATGGAGGAATGAACGTTCTCTTCTGTAGGTCCTGCTGACATGTTCTCTGTAGATGGAGGAATGGCGTCCTGCTGTTAGTGAATGTGTTCTGTTGTGTCCCTGTAGAATCACCTCCAGGTCCTCGTCCTTCTGGTATTTGAAGCCATAGTTTACCGTCACCAGACCTTCTATCGCAGACGCTACCAGCTGGAGGTTCCTCGCAATCAGACGGTGTTCCCGGAGGTCTGGCGGCAGCATCTGGATCACGGCCTCCTAAACTGCATCAAGTATTTCATCAACTACTTCTTCTACAAGTTTGGTCTGGAGGTGAGTCCTGCGAGGGATTTGTATGGGAAATGGATTTTGCTGCAAAAGCCGGGAGTGTTGTAGAGTAGGAAGTAGAATCCAGTGCTGCGGCCGGCTCACACGCATGCGTCGCTGTGCAGAACCATTCACTAAGAGTGGTTGTAAAGGCTCCAGGTTTTACCCTCCAGCCCCCCTAATACTCACCTAAGCCCCCTTTTGATCCAGCGATGTGCACTGGAGACTCCGTTATCCCTTTCTTCATTGGCTGAGACAGCAACAGGAGCCAGCCAGTGAGCCAATGAGATGAGAGAAGGGGTGGGGCTGAGCACACGGAGCTGTGGCTTGACAACATGCCTGCTCGGGTGACCCCATAGCAAGCTGCTTGCTATGGGGACAGCAGACAGGAGGGAGTGGCCAGGAACACCGATGGGAGACCCGAGAAGAGGAGGATCGGGAATGTTTGTTGTTTTTTTTTTTTGTAAATGTAAGACTTTATTATCCCCTTAAATGAACTTCACGGCATCTAAACCTCACCAAAGCAACTCAGGACCCTTTTTGAAGGCACCACAATGCAAGGCACTTTATCATGCGTTTTGTTGTGCGATTTCTCATGCACTTCAGTCAGGTATGTTGCGGTTCCATTAACAATGAATGACACCTCCGAGGAGCGGCCAGAGGGACTCATGGGATTTTTGTGCAGTTTTGTGTTCCTCCATCACAGGAATGTGAGTCCAGCCTCGTTCTTCATGGAATTGGGGCTCAGCGCTGCTGGACCAGCACAGTTCCAGTAGAACGTCTACATTGTCCACCTTCATACGGTCCTAGTGGGCTCCAGGATCTGTGTCTGGTGGGCCGGTGTACCTTCAGCCATTTTCTGCTGTCAGTAGATGTCGATCAGCGCCGCCGCCAATACCGTCACATACATGGTTCTAAAATGAGCAACGAAACAGGCGCCGCATGTATTGTAGGATTGTAGGCACTGGGGCCCCTGGAATGTGTCGGCCCCGATCCATGTTGTGGAATCACTCGTTCTCTGCAGTCTCATACAATCACATCCCTCTCATCTCTCTTCAGATTTGCTTCCTATTGACCGTGAATGTGATTGGCCAGCGAATGAACTTCATGGTGATCTTCCACGGCTGTTGGCTGATCGTGATCCTGACCCGACGGCAGAGGGAGAAGATTGCTGTGTTGTGGCCCAAGTACTGCGTCTTTCTGCTCTTCTTCCTCCTCCTGCAGTACCTGCTGTGTCTGGGCATGCCGCCCGTGCTGTGTATAGGTAGGTCTTCTCTCTCCTTCCTCCTCGTCTTCCTCTTAGTGACCATTGATCTATTACTGACCCCGTGTGTCCCCCTCCCTCAATGACAGAATACCCCTGGAGGTGGGACAAGATCGTTCCCGTCAATTCGCCTCTCATACAATGGATGTATCTGCCAGACTTCTTCACTCCTCCGAAAGCCAACGTCCTCATTTGTAAGTGTGAAGGGGTCATGTGATGACAGATTTGGAGGTGTGTGTGGTCATGTGATGGCATATTCAGGGTGCGTGGGGGTCATGTGATGACAGATTTGGGGTGTGTGTGGTCATGCGATGACTGATTTGAGGTGTGTGGGGGTCATATGATAGATACGGGGTGCATGGGAGTCATGTGATGACAGATTCGGGTTGTGTGTGGGGATCAAGTGATGACAGATTTGGGGTGTGTGGGAGTCGTGATGACAGATTCAAGGGGTTGGGGGTCATGTGATATATTCGGGGTGTGTGGGGGTCATGTGATAGATTCAGGGGGTGTGGGGGTCATGGGATGACAGATTCGGGGGGTGTGGGGGGTCATGTGATAGATTTGGGGTGTGTGGGGGTCATGAGATGAGAGATTCAGGGTGGGTGTGGGAGTCGTGATGACAGATTCAGGGGGTGTGGGGGTCGTGATGACAGATTTGGGGTGTGTGGGGGTCATGTGATGACAGATTTGGGGTGTGTGGGGGTCATGTGATGACAGATTTGGGGGGGTGGGGGTCGTTTGATGACTGATTTGGGGTGTGTGGGGGTCATGTGATGACAGATTTGGGGTGTGTGGGGGTCGTGTGATGACAGATTTGGGGGGGTGTCGTGTGATGACATTTTTGGGGGGGGGTCGTGTGATGACAGATTTGGGGGGTGTGGGGGTCGTGTGATAGATTTGGGGTGTGTGGGGGTCATGAGATGAGAGATTCAGGGTGGGTGTGGGAGTCGTGATGACAGATTCAGGGGGTGTGGGGGTCGTGATGACAGATTTGGGGTGTGTGGGGGTCATGTGATGACAGATTTGGGGTGTGTGGGGGTCGTGTGATGACAGATTTGGGGGGGGTGGGGGTCGTTTGATGACTGATTTGGGGTGTGTGGGGGTCATGTGACGACAGATTTGGGGTGTGTGGGGGTCGTGTGATGACAGATTTGGGGGGGTGTCGTGTGATGACATATTTGGGGGGGGGGTCGTGTGATGACAGATTTGGGGGGTGTGGGGGTCGTGTGATAGATTTGGGGTGTGTGGGGGTCGTGTGATGACCGATTTGGGGTGTGTGGGGGTCATGTGATGACAGATTTGGGGGGTGTGGGGGTCGTGTGATGACTGATTTGGGGTGTGTGGGGGTCATGTGATGACAGATTTGGGGTGTGTGGGGGTCGTGTGATGACTGATTTGGGGTGTGTGGGGGTCATGTGATGACAGATTCGGGGTGTGAGGGGGTCATGTGATGACAGATTTGGGGGGTGTGGGGGTCGTGTGATGACTGATTTGGGGTGTGTGGGGTCATGTGATGACAGATTCGGGGTGTGAGGGGGTCATGTGATGACAGATTTGGGGGGGGGGGGGTTGTGTGATGACTGATTTGGGGTGTGTGGGGGTCATGTGATGACAGATTCGGGGTGTGAGGGGTACATGTGAACCAAAGTATGTATCAGAGTACAATAAGAAAATAACATCAAAAATGATTAACAGGAGAAACAAAAAGGGGGGGGAGAGGAAATAGTAACACTCTAGTTGGGCAGCACAGTGGCTAAATGGTTAGCACTTCCGCCTGGCAGTATTCGGGTTGTTGGTTTGAATCCCAACCATGGCACCACCTGTCTGGAGTTTGCAGGTTCTGCCTGTGCCTGCGTGGGTTTTCTCCGGGTACTCCGGTTTCCTCCCACTTTCTAAAGACATGCTGGGAGGTGAATTGGCTCCTGTCTAAATTGTCCCTACTATGTGTATGTATGAATGTAAGTTAGGGACCTTAGATTGTACGCCCCTTGAGGGTTAGGGACCTTAGATTGTACGCTCCTCGGGGGCGGGGACTGATGGGAATGTACAATATATATGAAAAGTGCTGTGTAAATTGATGGCGCTATATAAGTACCTGAAATAAATTAATAAATATTAGTCGGTTGCAATGCACTACCCTCATCTCCCCCTAGGGGGGGTGGGGGAGTGGGGTGGAGCGCCTATGCAGTCTAGACTATACGAAACCCTGAGTAAGGCTCCAAAGGCAGACCAATATTGCACCAAAATAATCAAAATAGGAAATGCAGAGGAGGGAAAAAAGAGAAGGAAAGTAGAAGAGGAAGTATACACCCGTCCGGGAAATCTGCCCCGCCTCCAATCTGATGACAACCCGAGGTGTCCGGTACCTGCAGGTATGACTGGTTTTCCATGTAGCGTGATCCAAGTTTCCGTTTCATGAAGGCCAGATCAATCACGGGGCTTTTCCAAGCAGTAGCTAGTCTGGCGGCCAGGAACATAAAGTATATCGAGGTCTGCGTGGATCTCGGGACGCTGCCTGCAGGTTCATTGAGCAACGCGGTCCGAGCTTCTTTGGGGATATTAGCCAAGTTACCAAGTAGATTAATGAATGAACCCGTATCCAAAACCACCGGACTTAGGGACAGGTCCACCACATGTGGAGAGCAGAACCAACTTGGCCACACCAAAGTCTTCTTTCAGTCCGATCCAAGGGACTCTCTATCCAAACTGCGATGTGACATCATCCGGTATGGTACGGGAGACAGCTCGGGAAGTTTGTGAAGTGCTTCACATTCATTTATCGTGATATTTGAGAACCAGTCCGGGAATTGCCCCTTCTGCTCTCTGAAATCAGGTGAAGACTTGACGAATCTCCACTTGTGGAGAGAATCTGCTGCAGATCTGGTGGTTGGGACAAGAGGAAGATAACTCAACCCTTCCCATCCCCACCGGCCTTCCCGCCCCCACCACCCTTCCCGTCCCCACCACCCTTCCCGTCCCCATTGACCTTCCCACCCCCACGACCTTCCCACCCCCACCAGCCTTCCCACCCCCACCGGCCTTCCCATCCCAGTATGACAGTACCTGGGTGCATCTCATCTTTTCCTAAATAATAATTTCACAGATTTAGGTCCACAATCTTCCTGCCAATGACGTTGTCACCAAACAACGCAGACTGGTCATAGACCCCCCCAAGCTTCTGACTGGACATTGTACAACCCCAATGCCAAAAAAGTTGGGGCGCTGTGTAAAATCTACATAAAAACAGGAGGAAATGATTTACAAACCACATAAACCAGATTTTTCCCTTTAGATGACTTCATTCTGCTTCTGTGTGCGTCACAACAATGGAAGGTGTTTGTTAATGAGAAGAAGGAAGAATGGTACACGGTGGCCGGGGAGAACACGGAGCAAATTGGGTTCCCTGGGACCCGGCCTAATCTGGTGCCCAACTTCATCAACTGCCGGTAAGACTTCTCTTTTCTGAAGTTTTTCTTTGATGGGGATTTAAAGGGTCAGTCCACCAAACAGATGTTCACGGGGGGCCCCTGTGTTAGGCGATTCTACTTCCGGCGTTTGCATTGCTACGCGATGGCTGTGCTGTATTGCACCTTCCTACAATGCAATAGAATCGGAGGACTCATTGAAAGCAATGCATGCTCTGCCAGGCCGATACCTTCTCTGCAGGTGCTGATTACACTGAGCCACTGAGAGTTCCCTCTAGTGGCCGTTCTACAAAACACTCTATTTAATACACTAACAAAAACCTGGAAAAACAAACCTGTAGAAATGTGAAAGACAAATTCAAAATGACTTTTCGGTTACTGGTAATATGTGCCCCCTGACAATACGCCGTGCGTTTCTTGTACACGCTGGGGGTGCGCACGTATCGGTCAGAAGAGATCTATATGTGTAATTGATATTTGCAGCAGCAGTTATTTGTACTCTGGGCTTCATCACAACTGTCATTACAGGTCATACCTGGACATGCTGAAGGTGGTGGTCTTCCGGTATCTCTTCTGGTTCGTCCTGGCCATTGTGTTTGTCACGGGGGCCACCAGGATCAGTGTTTTCGGTCTCGGTTACCTGATGTCCTGCTTTTACCTCCTCCTATTTGGCACAGCTCTTCTGCAGAAGCCGGTCAAGGCCAGGCTTGTCCTATGGGACTGTCTGATCATCTACAACATCACGGTTATCCTCTCCAAGAACCTGCTGTCGGTGAGATGACCTTCTCCTCAAATGTTTGTGAGATCTGTTACAGCTACACCATTAATGGTAGTAAAGATGTCAGGGTGTGGAAGAGCCGGCCCGCCCAAATGTGGTGGAGTCATCCATATCTCTCTATACAAGATCTCCTTGTTCCTTTCTATCCTCATTCCCTCCTTTTTAATCCTCTGTAACAAAAATCCAACAGGATGAGGGAGACTCCCTAGTAGTAGCCTCTACAGGTGTGCAGCCTAAATCAAAAGCAGAGCTGTAACCAGTGGAGCCATTAACGCACTCATGGCCAGGGAATGGCTTCTCTCTCTATGCAAGTCCAAGAAAATGCAGAAGCAAAAGTCAACTGTATCTGCAGGGAATTCTGAATGATCTCAAAGGTGTCAAATGCCCCCCAAAGCCGGTCCACACAGACCCTTCTAGTGAATCTCAACTTGTGAAAGTAAAAGCTGTAGGAGCAGACACACTACAAGATGTTCCCAACCATTGGAAATATTGTTGGTTGAACTGGATGGACTTGTGGCTTTCAACCAGATTACCTATGTAACTATGTGCGCCATTACACTGGTTAGCCACATGACCATTGCTTGTGCCCCTCTCTGATTTAGTTTCACCTTGTAACTGCAATCTGACTTGTGGCCTTTTATTGCCTTTTGCCAACTGGCTTTCCACTGTCCAATGAGATTGTCTGAATGGCCATTTACGGCACTTACATTGGACATGGAGTTGTCCTTTCATAGCCAAGAAGTCGGGTTTAGGCCCCAAAATGATTGATCAAAGCAACTTACCAGCAATAGTTTTGGTTGGTTCAAGGTTTTGAGGGAAGCCATTGGTGGAAGGTTGTATGTTCCCATCGTTTCTGCCAAACAAAACTGAGAGCAATTGAACTCATCTGAAACTTTCTGCAAGTAACCGGCTCTGTTTTTGTATTTCTCCATCTTCCAGCTTTTGTCGTGTGTGTTTGTCCAGCAAATGCAGAACAACTTCTGCTGGGTGATCCAGCTCTTCAGCCTGGTCTGCACCGTCAAGGGCTACTACAACCGTGAGTATGGACCGTACCAAACAGAAGAATAGCGGGGGGAACTTCACTGAATGATGGAATCTGCACTTTATTGAAAGCAGGCCTCCACCCTCTTCTATCTAACCTCGATTACACAGTCAGAAAATAAAACATATTTTGGGGAATAAATACCTTTCCCGCACTTCCTGTTTTCTCACCGAAGTGAGAATGACATCCCCTCCCCCTCCACCTGAAGCCTCATGGGACACCAACATCACATATTCCCGGAGGCCTCAGAGAATCTCGGCCTCGCTACGCATGCGCCAGGAAATTCCACATTTCACTGCGCATGCGTCACTGTGCATCATCAGAGGGCCTGCTCAGAGAACCCAGGAGAGGCAGTCAGCCTTCAGGTGACATCAGATGAGAAGATGGCGGCGCGGGACCTGGAGATCTTAGATGGAGCAGCGGCTTATGCCAGGCTGCGCTGGATTTGCTGGGTAGGTGACTGTTTGTTTTCTTCTGGACAGCCCAGTGATTCAGGTAAGAGGGTAATAAACGTAAAGGGGTGTAAAGTTGCACCCTAAATAAATCTGCATGGGTTGTAGCCAATCATGGTCACCCATGTGGATGAATCAGCAGCTGACTTTCCAACTCAGACCTTTTGGGTCTTCGTTACTGCATTGATTTGATGGTTGTGGGGGGGGGGGGGGGGGGGGGCAGGGGCTGCTTTTCGGGTATCAGAAAATGTGGGTCTTTTTAGGCGTTACGACTATAATTGGGTCCAAGGTGTCAGCACAGCCGTAAAATGAAGATCACTATATGGGTCACCTGAACATCTCACCTATGTGAGCCGATTGGCCATCCCACTCCACAATCATGGGCATTAATATAGATGTAGCACCCTCCTAGTATAGCTAGGGGGCACTGGACCCTAATGGTTAGTCAGGAGCTAGTTAGTTTGCAGCTCAGGTGAGATAGCGAGAGGGGTCAAATTCTGGAGGACTCTGCAGGGCAGCCTCTCTGGAATTTCCCCCTGCTCTGAGGCTTTTGGAGGAGGGCCTTGGAGGCAGTGGGTGGATCTAAGGAGTGGCTGGCTACACTCTTGAAGGACCTCAGCCAATCCCCAACCAGAGGCTGAGACTCTCTTAAAAGTGGAAGAGCCTGCTCAGTAGCAGGAGCTGAGTGGAAGGAGGAGTAAGAAGATGTGAGGCAGAGGAAGGAGGCCTAGTGGGATGGGGCCTGCTTGGAGCTGGAAAGGAGGAAAACTCAGAACCCACTGGCCCCTGAGAGAGGACCACCTATATGGCAGGGAAGGAGCAGCCCAGCTGATAGGCCTGGTAGCAGCAGCCATTCCGCAAGTGGTACAGAAGAGGATCTGAGTGAGTACCCCCCTGGGTGGATAGGGGAATGAGCACTCTGGTGGGAAACCAGATTAGCCCCCAAATAGTGACTGTTACCCATTTGAAGGCACAAGAGCCCCTGCTCAGGATGAAAGTCTCCAGAATGCTGGCTGAGGAGGAGTTCATCTGAGGTCTGGGGTGGTACAACTGGAGCTGCTGGCTAGCACTCCAACAGACTGCATCAGAGAAGAGAAGCTGTGAATAGTTCAGGAAGCTGTCCTCAGATTTCGCTTCTCTTGGGCGTCCTATACCCCCCCCCCCCCATTACCCCATCCAAGTTCTAATTCCCCTCAAAATAAAAAAAACAAATGCAAAAGGACTGATTTCCGACTATGGATGCAAACTTGGGTGGAAAATGCTTATCGACTGGCTGTGCAGGGCTATAGGAGGACCCAAATCTCTTAGAAACCCCCACAGGGGGTAGTGCTACATAGAGTTGGCCCCTTTTGCAGCTTTATCAGCCCCCACGCTACTAGAAGAGCTACGAGATTTTGGGGGTGTCTGTAGGGGTTTGTGAAGTCAGTTACTGATGATAACTAGAAGGCCTGGCTTGCAGTTGGTGTTCGGTTGGGTGGAGGTTCGGTCTCGGTAGAGTTCCTGTCTCGGTGAAGGCCCCGTCTCAGTAGAGGTCCTGTCTCGGTGGAGGCCCCGTCTTGGTGGAGGCCCCGTCTCGGTGGAGGCCCCGTCTCGGTGGAGGCCCCGTCTCGGTAGAGTTCCTGTCTCGGTGAAGGCCCCATCTTGGTAGAGGTCCGGTCTCTGTAGAGGTCCGGTCTCTGTAGAGGTCCGGTCTCTGTAGAGGTCCGGTCTCTGTAGAGGTCCGGTCTCTGTAGAGGTCCGGTCTCTGTAGAGGTCCGGTCTCGGTGGAGGCCCCGTCTCGGTGGAGGCCCCGTCTCGGTGGAGGCCCCGTCTCGGTGGAGGCCCCTCAGGTTCCATAGAACTGACATAAGTGGTTGGATTTGAGGAAGACCGCAGTGTTGTCTATGATGAATGTCTTTATGCACAGAGGCCAGTCATGGTGGAACCAGTGAAGGCTTTTCCCAGAAGGTGAAATGACACCATTTCCTACCATGTCATTGATAAGACCTTCACTAGGAGCACTTGGGGGGCCGTCCCCCCACTTTGGGCTTATTGTGTATTTAGGAGTCATGGACGTTGGCAATGTTGTGCTGAGAACATTTTCTTTCTCTTTGTGTCCTCAGCTCATGAAGTGGACAAAGGCCACGACTGTCCCCTCCCTGTGGAAGAAGCCGGCATCATCTGGGACAGTATCTGTTTTTTCTTCCTCCTGCTGCAGAGAAGAGTCTTCCTCAGCTCCTACTTCCTGCATGTGGTCAATGACCTTGGCGCCTCCTCGCTGCAAGCTTTCAGGTCCGGCTTTCTCCCATCTCATCCCACATGCTACAATGGAACATGATATAGTGATGGCCGAGAGCTTCTGTCCTGACAGAAGTGGAAAGAAATTCTAGAAATGTTTTTTTTTATAATTGTATTTTTATTACATTTTTAAAGAGAAATAGGAAAGAGAACATTAACATCGTATAACAAGAGGCCATGTGCATGGTGCTTTTTGTGTGTTTAAATGTCTCCTCAAAGTGGCTGTAAAACCTCCATATACCCAGTAAAGTGACTGACCTCAGGTGATACACAGAGATGAAACAAATCCTCCTACATACGTTGTACCTGTTTATCTGAAGCCATCTCTACTCTACATCCATTCAAAGTTATGAGTTTATAGAGCTTGACAGAGCTTTCAGAAAACAGGGGGTGAGAAAGTTACACTCTACAGAGCTCAGTGAGAGCTGATTGGAGGGAAGGGACACCCCTCCCCCTTCAAACAGCACACAGGGACATAGCTGAGGCTGTTAATCACAGGCTGTGTGCTATAGCTCCCTCACCCATCACCATTTATCTCTTGCTGTCAGGAAAACTTTTTAGAAGTGATTTATGCTGATCACAGAGGAAGGAGGCAGCAAACAGAAAGGACACTCAGTGCTCTGGACTGGGACAGGTACACACTATAGAGGGATGTGCTTTGTTCAGATTTCATTAAGGTTTAGGAACCCACCTCAGCAATCCCGCCAGGAAGTTGTCACTGTACTGGGCCAATCAGAAGTGGCTGAGGCATTCCTTGCCCTGCACCTTGTATTCATGGCCCTTGTACTCATGTGGCTGCAGGGTGAGGAATGCCCTGGTTGCAGATGTTTGACTACAGGTGACAACTTCCTGGCCAGGATTGCTAAGGTGGGGTCAGACCAGGATCCCAACACACCTGAACTCATTCCTAATCACAACATTTCAGGGTTTTCAATGTTTCCTGTGTGCCTGGCCTGGCTGCCTTCCTGTTCTGTATCTCCATGGTGTCACCAGCAAGGATGTCTTCCCGGTGAAGACATTCGATGAAAAACCAAATTATTATACATTTTTCATATTTTAGGGCCTGCAGGTGACGATCTCTTCAGGAAATCTTTGTGATGTAATACATTCTGTGTGCCAATTATATATCAGACACGACGTTATTGGTGCAGAACGTCCACCTGGTCATTGTGGGTTTCATAACTTCCGGAAAGAGTCTTCTGATTGGCAGATGGTCAACGTTCAGATCGGTAATATCGACCCGACAACATTGCATGTGGAGTCACTGAATCTCTCCATGTCTTTGCAGGGGATTTGAGCTGTATATGGCCAGCATACGGAAGAACATGGATTACTACCACGAGACTGAGAGGCGCTCCCTCCGGCAGCTGAAGAAGCAGTAAGTACCTGGAGTCTCCGACACATACAGGCCAATCCAATCTAACAAACAGCCGGATATTGCGGATTATTTCCGTTAAATTTCCTGCAAATGACGCAAAATCCGTGTTTTAGAGAAGTCTGAGATTGCAGAAATCACTTTTTACTTTTTGTCTTCTACAGGATGGAGAGAATTCGTGCGAAACAGGAGCGTTACCACCAAGGGAGGATGCAGAGTGAGAACGACCCGGAGGACGCAGGTAACCCCTGCCAGGACCGGGCGCCACATTCCTACCATTGGAGAGCTCTAGACATTCACACTTTTATCTCTTGAAGCAGCACTAAGGTCGTTTATAGGGAAATGTCATCAATTGTTGGGAAATGTCCATTCAGAATGGAAAGACCTGCATGTGTCCTGCATAGTATATAGTATATCCTGCCAGGAGGGGTCCCCGGCCCGCCTATTGCCATCCACAGCTACCGAATCGCCTTGTAGATACATCGGTGGAAAAACATTGAATTACGTAACTTTTGTCATCGTTTAGTATAGAGGCCAACAAAACACAACTACCCTTCTGAATTATTGTTTCCTTTTCATTTCAATACATTTGTGTTGAGAACCCCACATCTCAGCTCCGCTATATACACAGCTATACCATGGAGACCAGAAAATCCCAACATTTCCCAACCCTGGAAGTAACTTACCGGTCTCAGAGAACCCCTGATAATAATGACCATATCTACAACTCCGGATACATCGGTGTGCCGGTCAATGGGGAGGATGTCCCTTACATTGGGGGTCAGTGGGAAGAATTACCCCCTTACATAGGGGGTCAGTGGGAAGAATTACCCCCTTACATTGGGGGTCAGTGGGAAGAATTACCCCCTTACATAGGGGGTCAGTGGGAAGAATGTCCCTTACATAGGGGGTCAGTGGGAAGAATGTCCCTTACATTGGGGGTCAGTGGGAAGAATGTCCCTTACATTGGGGGTCAGTGGGAAGAATTACCCCCTTACATAGGGGGTCAGTGGGAAGAATTACCCCCTTACAGATATTTTTTAGCTAGCATTGATATCAGTGGGAACTTACCTGAGAGGCAGAAATTGCTCAAGGAACCCCTCTCAACCTCTGGAAGAACCTTAGAGTTCCATGGAACCCTGGTTGAGAAACCCTGATGTAGACACTTGACTTTTCCTGGTAAAAGTTGAATTTACTAAGCAATGATCAAAGAAAATGAGATGTCAGCCAGAGAAACATTGAAGGGAAATCCATGTAGAGGGAAGGGAAGGGACCAGGGAATGAATCCTTGTCAATGGGTCATGTAGTAGTTCCACTTCATAGGGTCAGTAGATCTGCCAAGATCCTTAGGGAGGAAATGCTGCAGCCATGAGGACCACATCCACTCCAAGTTGTCTCCACTTTCTTTGGTCATTCATCTACAACAAAGGATTTCCCCCAGCGGTATGTGACCCTTAGGCATAGAATGGACTATCCTGCTGGTCAAGTTGAAGGCCATTGCTGAGCGTCTTTGGATGGACACGCTGCAGTATATTACACTTTTTCTGGGTTTGGACACATTAGGTAGCATATTTCCTCGGTTAGTTTTGTGGCTGTCAATGGCACAGATAGGTTTGCCTGCCGCTGATGCCGTGATTTCTGATTTACAGGACAGGAAGACGGAGTAAAGAAAAAGTCTAAGAAGATCCACTGGAGCCGCCCTTGGCTGGATCACGCCTCAGGTACTTCCCAGGACCATATAGAGGATATCACTTCAATCATTCTCCAACCATCCATGGCAACTGTATGCCGCACCCTTCCATGTTATCCGATGAAGGCAAACCGTGTTTCCTCCCTTCTAGCAAAGTGCCAACAGATGTTGGAGAATCATTCACCAATCTGGCTGCTTCTGTAGTCTTCTCCTGACACCTGATTTGGGAACAACCAATTGGCTGCAGTGGAATTCTTTGGCCAATTGCTTTAGTTTTCCCTGGTGACAGGCCAGCCCCTGCAGAGCTTCATGTATCCTTTGCACCATCACAAATCGGCAAGCTCTGCACGCCCAATCAATCACCATCTAGTGTCTGTAGGCAGCTTTAGGATCCGATGATATTTCAAATGATTTGTTTCAGTTACCTGAACTCCAGCTTCTCCTTCAGTATGGCAAGCTGTGCTCTGCAGCTGCACTATGAAGGACGATGCGGGGTCAGATGAAAGGTTTTCATGAATGTATCGGTTACAAAAGATCTTCGTTCTTTATGAAGTCTTTTTATTTGCCATAAGTTTGTATTAAGCCTTTGCTTCACGTTTTGTATCTTGTGCTGACAGTGCTGCATTCGGGGGATTATTTCTTATTCGAATCAGACAGCGAGGAGGAGGAGGAGTTGGTGTTGGAGGAACCAAAGCCATCCAAGCAGAGCGCCTTTCAGGTGAGGATGACGGTGTTCAGCTGATGTTGGAGGACACCAGCATCTCAAAGATTGGATCGTGTCTGGTAAATAGATTCCAAAATGATAAAGTCTTAAAATTGCACAAAAAAAAACTGCGATATCCAGAATTCTCCTTCGGTGACGTTTAACACGACTTTACAGGTTACCATGTTACATGGAATTGTGAACGACGGCCATAAAAGTATTCATGTTCTTCCAGTGTCCTCCATTCATTCATCTGTCTGTACATTCATCCCCGTCTGTCTGTACATTCACCCCCGTCTGTCTGTCCGTACATTCACCCCGTCTGTCTGTCCGTACATTCACCCCCGTCTGTCTGTACATTCACCCCCATCTGTCTGTACATTCACCCCCGTCTGTCTGTCCGTACATTCACCCCGTCTGTCTGTCCGTACATTCACCCCCGTCTGTCTGTACATTCACCCCCGTCTGTCTGTACATTCACCCCCGTCTGTCTGTACATTCACCCCCGTCTGTCTGTCCGTACATTCACCCCGTCTGTCTGTCCGTACATTCACCCCGTCTGTCTGTCCGTACATTCACCCCGTCTGTCTGTCCGTACATTCACCCCGTCTGTCTGTCCGTACATTCACCCCCATCTGTCTGTACATTCACCCCCGTCTGTCCGTACATTCACCCCCGTCTGTCTGTCCGTACATTCACCCCATGTGTCCGTCTGTTCCTACATTCACCCTGTCTGTCTGTCCGTACATTCACCCCATCTGTCTGTCCGTACATTTACCCCCGTCTGTCTGTCCGTACATTTACCCCCGTCTGTCTGTCCGCACATTCATCCCCGTCTGTCTGTCCGCACATTCATTCCCGTCTGTCCGTACATTCACCCCATGTGTCCGTCTGTCCCTACATTCACCCTGTCTGTCTGTCCGTACATTCACCCCGTCTGTCCTTCCTATCCCCATCTAGTTGGCGTATCAGGCCTGGGTCACTAGTGCCAAGTCTGCTCTAAAGGAGAGGAGGAGGCACCAGAAACAGAAGGTGGAAGCAGGAAAGCCTGGAGCCGGATCCCACAAAGGAGAAGCTCAGCCAGGAGGAGGTGACTGAAGATTTCCTGTTTCTATAACTGATGATTATATTTCTGCTTTCCGCCGTCCTTCCTCTACAGTTCTATCTGAGAAAATATAATTCCTTCCTGGTCAGCGATCAGGGGCGGACTGACCATTTGGAAACTCGGGCACTGCCCGAGGGCCCGGGGTCAGTAGGGGGCCCCATGAGTTGTCAGTCCGCCCCTGTCAGCGATGGTCCATTTCATGGATTACAGCCAACTCTAGTCATTCCCGCTTCTTCTCTGTAGGTACGGAGCCATTCCAGCGCACGTCCCCATAACGGTCAGAATGTCCGCCCTTCAGTCACATGGGTGTCCCTTTAGTCCAGGGGTCTCCAAGCTTCCTACCAAAGGGCCAATTAAATGTCCTTCAGACTTTGAGAGCTGGACTGTGGCCAGTGGGGGTAAAAAAGGTCCCAATGTCATTGGGAAAATAATGCCCCCTTATTGGTGTCATTGGGAGGAGTTGTGCCCCCTCATTGGTGTCATTGGGAGGAGTTTTACCCCCTCATTGGTGTCATTGGGAGGAGTTGTGCCCCCTCATTGCTGTCATTGGGAGGAGTTGTACCCCTTCATTGGTATCATTGGGAGGGGTTGTGCCCCCTCATTGGTGTCATTGGGAGGAGTTGTGCCCCCTCATTGGTGTCATTGGGAGGAGTTGTACCCCTTCATTGGTATCATTGGGAGGGGTTGTGCCCCCTCATTGGTGTCATTGGGAGGAGTTGTGCCCCCTAATTGGTGTCATTGGGAGGAGTTGTGCCCCCTCATTGGTGTCATTGGGAGGGGTTGTGCCCCCTCATTGGTGTCATTGGGAGGAGTTGTGCCCCCTCATTGGTGTCATTGGGAGGAGTTGTACCCCTTCATTGGTATCATTGGGAGGGGTTGTGCCCCCTCATTGGTGTCATTGGGAGGAGTTGTGCCCCCTCATTGGTGTCATTGGGAGGAGTTGTGCCCCCTCATTGGTGTCATTGGGAGGAGTTGTACCCCCTCATTGGTGTCATTGGGAGGAGTTGTGCTCCATCATTGGTGTCATTGGGAGGAGTTGTGCCCCATCATTGGGTAGGTGGGGGTTATTATGCCTAATTGTTATCATTGGATGAAGTAGTACCCCAAGCGCTGGATAAAAGCAAGCAAAGGGCCACAATTTGGAGACCACTGCTGTAGTACAATAACAAGGATAATAAATTGTATAAACCAAAGGGCATTGCCGTAGATCCCTGTAACCCGTTGCCTGTGATGTGACCTCAGGAGAGGCGGAGCTGACATTACAGGACAGAGAAATGACGATTCCGGCAACTATAAAAAAAACTCAATTTTTTTAAAAGATTATTTAAATTTTTTGTGAAGAGATTGTTTTCTCTGGGTTTAAATATGCAACATATATATGTGTTTGTATATATATATCTCTGTATACTGTACACACACACTTCAGTGCAGCAACTTAGAAGGGGACACTAATATATGAGACTCATTCCATGCAAAGCAAGATAGTTCCAGCCGTGATTTGTCATCATTGTGATGATTATGGCTTACAGCTCATGAAAACCCCAAATCCACAATCTCAGAAAATGAGAATATTCCATGCAATCAATAAAACACGGATTGTACATAGAACAATATCGCACCTCTGAGAAGTAGAAGCTGCATATGTACTCAGGACTTGGTTGGGGCCCCTTTTGCAGCAATTACTGCCTCAATGCGGCGTGGCATGGAAGCTATCAGCCTGTGGCACTGCTGAGGTGTTATGGAAGACCAGGATGCTTCAATAGCGGCCTTCAGCTCTTCTGCATTGTTCGGTCTCATGTCTCTCATCTTTCTCTTGGCAATGCCCCATAGATTCTCTATGGGGTTCAGGTCAGGCCAGTTTGCTGGCCAATCAAGCACAGTAATCCCACGGTCATTGAACCAGGTTTTGGTGCTTTTGGCAGTGTGGGCGGAGCCAAGTCCTGCTGGAAAATGAAGTCAGCATCCCCATAAAGCTGGTCTGCGGAAGGAAGCATGAAGTGCTCCAAAATCTCCTGGTAGATGGCTGCGGTGACCCTGGACTTCATGAAGCACAGTGGGCCAACACCAGCAGATGACATGGCTCCCCAAATCACCACAGACTGTGGAAACTTCACACTGGACTTCAAGCATCTTGCAGTGTGTGCCTCTCCATTCTTCCTCCATACTCGGGGTCCTTGGGCCTCTCCATTCTTCCTCCATACTCGGGGTCCTTGTGCCTCTCCATTCTTCCTCCATACTCGGGGTCCTTGGGCCTCTCCATTCTTCCTCCATACTCGGGGTCCTTGGGCCTCTCCATTCTTCCTCCATACTCGGGGTCTTTGTGCCTCTCCATTCTTCCTCCATACTCCGGGTCCTTGGGCCTCTCCATTCATCCTCCATACTCGGGGTCCTTGGGCCTCTCCGTTCTTCCTCCATACTCGGGGTCCTTGTGCCTCTCCGTTCTTCCTCCATACTCGGGGTCCTTGGGCCTCTCCGTTCTTCCTCCATACTCGGGGTCCTTGTGCCTCTCCATTCTTCCTCCATACTCGGGGTCCTTGGGCCTCTCCATTCTTCCTCCATACTCCGGGTCCTTGGGCCTCTCCATTCTTCCTCCATACTCAGGGTCCTTGTGCCTCTCCATTCTTCCTCCATACTCGGGGTCCTTGGGCCTCTCCATTCTTCCTCCATACTCGGGGTCCTTGTGCCTCTCCATTCTTCCTCCATACTCGGGGTCCTTGGGCCTCTCCATTCTTCCTCCATACTCGGGGTCCTTGGGCCTCTCCATTCTTCCTCCATACTCGGGGTGCTCGGGCCTCTCCATTCTTCCTCCATACTCGGGGTTCCTTGGGCCTCTCCATTTTTCCTCCATACTCGGGGTTCCTTGGGCCACTCCATTCTTCCTCCATACTCGGGGTTCCTTGGGCCACTCCATTCTTCCTCCATACTCGGGGTGCTTGGGCCTCTCCATTCTTCCTCCATACTCGGGGTCCTTGGGCCTCTCCATTCTTCCTCCATACTCGGGGTCCTTGGGCCTCTCCATTCTTCCTCCATACTCGGGGTCCTTGGGCCTCTCCATTCTTCCTCCGTACTCGGGGTCCTTGGGCCTCTCCATTCTTCCTCCGTACTCGGGGTCCTTGGGCCTCTCCATTCTTCCTCCGTACTCTGGGTCCTTGGGCCTCTCCATTCTTCCTCCGTACTCGGGGTCCTTGGGCCTCTCCATTCTTCCTC
Organism: Staurois parvus; assembly: GCF_062004578.1. NCBI lineage: Eukaryota > Metazoa > Chordata > Amphibia > Anura > Ranidae > Staurois > Staurois parvus. Next base: position 16,787 of record NW_028320303.1, on the reverse strand, counting down.
CGTACTCGGGGTCCTTGGGCCTCTCCATTCTTCCTCCGTACTCGGGGTCCTTGGGCCTCTCCATTCTTCCTCCGTACTCTGGGTCCTTGGGCCTCTCCATTCTTCCTCCGTACTCGGGGTCCTTGGGCCTCTCCATTCTTCCTCCGTACTCGGGGTCCTTGGGCCTCTCCATTCTTCCTCCGTACTCGGGGTCCTTGGGCCTCTCCATTCTTCCTCCATACTCGGGGCCCTTGGGCCTCTCCATTCTTCCTCCATACTCTGGGTCCTTGGGCCTCTCCATTCTTCCTCCATACTCGAGGTCCTTGGTTTCCAAATGAGATGCAAAAGTTGCTCTCATCAGAAAAGAGGACTTTGGACCACTGAGCAGCAGACCAGGTCTGTTTTTCTTTAGCCCAGGTAAGACGCTTCTGACGTTGTTTGTTGTTCAGGAGCGGCTTGACAAGAGGAATACAACATTTGAAGCCCATGTCCAGGATCCAGCTGTGTGTGGTGGCTCTTGATGCACTGACTCCAGCCTCAGTCCACTCCTTGTGAAAGTCCCCAACACTTTTGAATGGCCTTTTCCTGACAATCCTCTCCAGGCTGCGGTCATCCCTGCTGCTTGTGCACCTTTTTCTGACAATCCTCTCCAGGCTGCGGTCATCCCTGCTGCTTGTGCACCTTTTTCTTCCACACGTTTCCCTCCCACATACCTGTCTATTAATGTGCTTTGATACAGCACTTTGGGAACATCCAACTTCTGCAATTCCCATTTGAGGCTTTCCCTCCTTATGGAGGGTGTCAGTGATGGTGTCAGGTCAGCAGTCTTTCCCATGATTGGGATTCCTACTGAACCAGACTGAGAGACCATTGAAAGGCTCAGGAACCCTTTGCAGGTGTTATGGCTGAATGAGCTGATTAGAGTGGGACACTTTGAGCCGAGATTATTCCACCTTTTCACAATATTCTCATTTTCTGAGATTGTGGATTTGGGGTTTTCATGAGCTGTAAGCCATAATCATCACAATGATGACAAATCACGGCTGGAACTATCTTGCTTTGCATGGAATGAGTCTCATATATTAGTGTCACCTTTTAAGTTGCTGCACTGAAATCAATGAATGAATGAATGAATGAATGCACCAGATTCTCATTGGTCCAGTTTCACCTGTATATATATCTATCTCCTCCCCCTGTATATATATCTATCTCCTCCCCCTGTATATATATATATTTGTATATGTCTGTGTATATAATTTGAGGTCAGTTTACTAAAGGCATACGCAGAGGATGTGACCGAACTCTCCTGAAGGGACGAACGTTTTACATGAGAAATGATCGCACAAATGGTGGGAACGCCGCGCTGCACAATTCATGTCCTGAAGTCGTTTTCTGGATCATCTGCAGATTCATCCTCCAATAGAACCCTCTATAGGAAATTTTCCAGAAGTTCGGGATCCTGCTATTGGCTGTATTTATACAGAGAAGCCCCCGGGAGGCGGAGAATACAACTCGACCTCCTGCAGCCACTACATATCGATCTTTCACCTTCAGTGTAACACTTTCTCTTTAAAGTTGAATTATCCGGCATCTGAGCGCCACAAACCAGAACACAAATTCATGTTTAATATTCATACCAAACTACCCCATCCATCCATCCATCCATCCATCCATGTCTCCATCCATGTCTCCATCCATCCATGTCTCCATCCATCCATCCATCCATGTCTACATCCATCCAAGTCTCCATCCATCCATGTCTACATCCATCCAAGTCTCCATCCATCCATGTCTCCATCCATCCATGTCTCCATCCATCCATCCAAGTCTCCATCCATCCATGTCTCCATCCATCCATCCAAGTCTCCATCCATCCATGTCTCCATCCATCCATGTCTCCATCCATCCATGTCTCCATCCATCCATCCATCCATGTCTCCATCCATCCATCCATCCATGTCTCCATCCATCCATGTCTCCATCCATGTCTCCATCCATCCATCCATCTAAGTCTCCATCCATCCAAGTCTCCATCCATGTCTCCATCCATCCATCTATGTCTCCATCCATCCATGTCTCCATCCAAGTCTCCATCTATGTCTCCATCCATCCAAGTCTCCATCCATGTCTCCATCCATCCATCTAAGTCTCCATCCATCCATGTCTCCATACAAGTCTCCATCCATCCAAGTCTCCATCCATCCAAGTCTCCATCCATCCAAGTCTCCATCCATCCATGTCTCTATCCATCCATGTCTCCATCCATCCATGTCTCCATCCATCCATGTCTCCATCCATCCATGTCTCCATCCATCCAAGTCTCCATCCATCCAAGTCTCCATCCATCCAAGTCTCCATCCATCCAAGTCTCCATCCATCCAAGTCTCCATCCAAGTTTCCATCTATGTCTCCATCCATCCATCCAAGTCTCCATCCATCCCTCCATGCTTTATTTTTGCAAAAGAAAAACCCTAGCATTTCCATCCATGGCCATCTTGAGTAAGGGCAGATGATTCCTGTAGAATTTACTTCTGGAATTCATCTTCCCTTAGCACAGACATGCAGGTAGGAGGGTGCGCTGAGCTGAGAAAGCCCCTCCTCCCCTACTGAGGAATCCTGGGATGTATGACATCATTTGCCTAGGGCTGGAAATCAGGAAGTAACTGAAGAAATCTTAACAAAAAAAAATAAAGTTTAAAACCCGTAAATAAAATCCCCCTCCATATATATATACACAGCAGAAGGATTACCTGGAGTCCATGTTGGCTGGAAGTGAAGGTCCAGTTCTGATTGGCACCATAAGGAGCCTCTGTCACCCTGCTGTCCGGATGGTGCTATATAATTACCTGGAATAGATGACATATTTACCCCAACGCATGGTTTCGGGAGTGCGGTGCGCAGAGGTGAGCTGCCTCTGTGTTGGGTTCCTCTGCATTGAAAATGACGCAAGCCCATTAAAATATGTGTGCCGGCAGCCATTTATAATGAATGGGCTGCTTTAATACCACCTGAGGCTCCTCTTCACACCTAGTGAGCTTTGTGGCCTAGAACCCGCCTGCAGAACTCCGCAGATAATAATAATAGACTGTATTTTATTTTGCATCTTTATTAATATGCAGGATTTATATAGAGGTCTCGTCTCATAGCGTTTTCCACAGAAAATGCCAGAAATCTGCAGGAGAAACCAAAGAGGGGGAAAGGACAAAGAACTGAAAGGATACATAGTTAGTCTGGCTGAAAAAAGCCAAAAGTTCATCCAGTTCAACCAAAAAAAAAAAAAATTATAATCCTCCACCCACAGTGGATCCAGAGGAAGGCAAAAACCCAGCAAAGCACGATCCAATCTCCTCCTGCAGGGGAAACATTCCTTCCTGATCCCCCGAGAGGCAATCGGATATTCCCTGGATCAATATTCGGATATTCCCGGGATCAATAATCGGATATTCCCTGGATCAATATTCGGATATTCCCGGGATCAATAATCGGATATTCCCGGGATCAATGTGCGGATATTCCCGGAATCAATGTGCGGATATTCCCGGGATCAATAATCGGATATTCCCGGGATCAATAATCGGATATTCCCGGGATCAATAATCGGATATTCCCTGGATCAATATTCAGATATTCCCGGGATCAATGTGCGGATATTCCCGGAATCAATGTGCGGATATTCCCGGGATCAATAATCGGATATTCCCGGGATCAATAATCGGATATTCCCGGGATCAATAATCGGATATTCCCGGGATCAATATTCAGATATTCCCGGGATCAATAATCGGATATTCCCGGGATCAATAATCGGATATTCCCGGGATCAATGTGCGGATATTCCCTGGATCAATATTCGGATATTCCCGGGATCTATAATCGGATATTCCCGGGATCAATGTGCGGATATTCCCGGGATCAATGTGCGGATATTCCCGGGATCAATAATCGGATATTCCCGGGATCAATAATCGGATATTCCCGGGATCAATAATCGGATATTCCCGGGATCAATAATCGGATATTCCCGGGATCAATAATCGGATATTCCCTGGATCAATATTCAGATATTCCCGGGATCAATAATCGGATATTCCCGGGATCAATGTGTGGATATTCCTGGGATCAATGTGCGGATATTCCCTGGATCAATATTCGGATATTCCCGGGATCAATAATCGGATATTCCCGGGATCAATAATCGGATATTCCCGGGATCAATGTGTGGATATTCCTGGGATCAATGTGCGGATATTCCCGGGATCAATAATTGGATATTCCCGGGATCAATAATCGGATATTCCCGGGATCAATAATCGGATATTCCCGGGATCAATAATCAGATATTCCCGGGATCAATGTGCGGATATTCCCGGGATCAATAATCGGATATTCCCGGGATCAATAATCGGATATTCCCTGGATCAATATTCAGATATTCCCGGGATCAATGTGCGGATATTCCCGGAATCAATGTGCGGATATTCCCGGGATCAATAATCGGATATTCCCTGGATCAATATTCAGATATTCCCGGGATCAATAATCGGATATTCCCGGGATCAATAATCGGATATTCCCGGGATCAATAATCGGATATTCCCGGGATCAATGTGCGGATATTCCCTGGATCAATATTCGGATATTCCCGGGATCAATAATCGGATATTCCCGGGATCAATGTGCGGATATTCCCGGGATCAATAATCGGATATTCCCGGGATCAATAATCGGATATTCCCTGGATCAATATTCAGATATTCCCGGGATCAATAATCGGATATTCCCGGGATCAATGTGCGGATATTCCCGGGATCAATATTCGGATATTCCCGGGATCAATAATCGGATATTCCCGGGATCAATAATCGGATATTCCCGGGATCAATGTGTGGATATTCCTGGGATCAATGTGCGGATATTCCCGGGATCAATAATTGGATATTCCCGGGATCAATAATCGGATATTCCCGGGATCAATAATCGGATATTCCCTGGATCAATATTCAGATATTCCCGGGATCAATAATCGGATATTCCCGGGATCAATAATCGGATATTCCCGGGATCAATGTGCGGATATTCCCTGGATCAATATTCGGATATTCCCGGGATCAATAATCGGATATTCCCGGGATCAATGTGCGGATATTCCCGGGATCAATGTGCGGATATTCCCGGGATCAATGTGCGGATATTCCCGGGATCAATAATCGGATATTCCCGGGATCAATAATCGGATATTCCCGGGATCAATAATCGGATATTCCCGGGATCAATAATTGGATATTCCCGGGATCAATAATCGGATATTCCCGGGATCAATAATCGGATATTCCCTGGATCAATATTCAGATATTCCCGGGATCAATAATCGGATATTCCCGGGATCAATGTGTGGATATTCCTGGGATCAATGTGCGGATATTCCCTGGATCAATATTCGGATATTCCCGGGATCAATAATCGGATATTCCCGGGATCAATAATCGGATATTCCCGGGATCAATGTGTGGATATTCCTGGGATCAATGTGCGGATATTCCCGGGATCAATAATTGGATATTCCCGGGATCAATAATCGGATATTCCCGGGATCAATAATCGGATATTCCCGGGATCAATAATCAGATATTCCCGGGATCAATGTGCGGATATTCCCGGGATCAATAATCGGATATTCCCGGGATCAATAATCGGATATTCCCTGGATCAATATTCAGATATTCCCGGAATCAATGTGCGGATATTCCCGGGATCAATAATCGGATATTCCCGGGATCAATAATCGGATATTCCCGGGATCAATAATCGGATATTCCCGGGATCAATGTGTGGATATTCCTGGGATCAATGTGCGGATATTCCCGGGATCAATAATTGGATATTCCCGGGATCAATAATCGGATATTCCCGGGATCAATAATCGGATATTCCCGGGATCAATAATCAGTTTTTACCGGGATCAATGTGCGGATATTCCCGGGATCAATAATCGGATATTCCCGGGATCAATGTGCGGATATTCCCGGGATCAATAATCGGATATTCCCGGGATCAATAATCAGATATTCCCGGGATCAATGTGCGGATATTCCCGGGATCAATAATCGGATATTCCCGGGATCAATAATCAGATATTCCCGGGATCAATGTGCGGATATTCCCGGGATCAATAATCGGATATTCCCGGGATCAATGTGCGGATATTCCCGGGATCAATAATCGGATATTCCCGGGATCAATAATCGGATATTCCCTGGATCAATATTCAGATATTCCCGGGATCAATAATCGGATATTCCCGGGATCAATGTGTGGATATTCCTGGGATCAATGTGCGGATATTCCCTGGATCAATATTCGGATATTCCCGGGATCAATAATCGGATATTCCCGGGATCAATAATCGGATATTCCCGGGATCAATGTGTGGATATTCCTGGGATCAATGTGCGGATATTCCCGGGATCAATAATTGGATATTCCCGGGATCAATAATCGGATATTCCCGGGATCAATGTGCGGATATTCCCGGGATCTATAATTGGATATTCCCGGGATCAATAATCGGATATTCCCGGGATCTATAATCGGATATTCCCGGGATCAATAATCGGATATTCCCGGGATCAATAATCAGATATTCCCGGGATCACCTTCCCCTATAAATGTTATATCCAGTTATATTCTGTGTATCCAATAAGAATCCAGGACTTTCCTACAGCAATCCACTGATTGGCCACACCCACCTCTGGAGGGAGTCTATTCCACATTCTCAGCTCTTACTGTGAAGAAACCTTTCCGTGTTTGGAGATGACATTTCTTTTCCTCCAGATGTGAAGAGCGCCCCCTTGTCCTCTGGGATGACCTCGGGGGGAAGGACTCTCCACCTAGGTTGTCTAGAGAAAAACGTTTTTAGATTTGATTGGAATGAGTTTGGAGAAGACGAATCTCGGATGTTCCTCGAAAGAGAATTCCAGAGTTTTGGAGCGAAGGTGAAGGCTCCGCCTCCCATCCAGTGTGGGGGTGCAGGGGGGGGGGGGACAGAAGGCCGGAATCTGAGCAGTGGAGGTTTGGAGGAACTCTGCAGTTGAAGATGAAGTGAGCCAACATGGTGGCTGAGCCTTGGATGGAAGCTTCAATCGGACGTTTCCACCCCGGGACTCGGTTTGCCGTTTCCCTCGATAGTACTTTGTGAATTATGAATGAAATGTTTTTGTTTTTTCGATATAAAGAATGTATCTAGTGAGTGAGAATTCCAAATATAAAACTGATATTACCTTGTAAACGTCTAAAAAAACGACTAAAAATGGCCCCAAAATCATCAGCTTTCCTTCCATTTTGGCTCTTCGCAGCAGAGGCGGCACCTGACGGCCAGGATCGTCCCGCAGAAGACCCGGAGGAGGCGGAGACATTGGATGATGAGCGAGGTGAGGGGTCAGGTACATCAGAGTGGCTGTAAAGGCTGAAGGTTTGTGCATTCAGCCCCCTCCCCAGCCCCCCCTATTACTTACCTGAGCCCTGTCCCGATCCAGCAATGTACAAGAGAGCCTCGGTTCTCCAGGGACTCTCACTCCTCATTGGCTGAGGCAGCAGCAGGTGCCATAGGCTGCTGCCGTTGTCAATCACAAGCAGTGAGCTAATCAGGAGAGGGAGAGGCGGGGCAGAGTGGACATGCAGAGTCATGGCTTGGGAGTGCGCCTGCTCAGGGGCCCCCATAGCAAGCTGCTTTCTGTGGGGGCCGAAGGGAGGGGCCAGGAGTGTCGCCAGGGGACCCAAGAAAAGGAGGATCGGGGCGTCTCTGTGCAAAACCAAGCATCCTGTGCCGGTAAGCAAGCCTTTAGTATCCCTACACAAGAGCCTGTACTCAGGGGCGGACTGACCATTTGGAAACTCGGGCACTGCCCGAGGGCCCGGGGTCAGTAGGGGGCCCCATGAGATGCCCCTAGTACCTTTTTCTGAGTTTGGGCAAGGTCACAGAGGTCCCATGATCCCCTATTGCCCAGGGGCCCCATGATCCCTATTGCCCGGGGGCCCCATGGGTTGTCAGTCCGCCCCTGCCTGTACTGCATGTCTGCCTTCACTTTACATTTGTTACGGATGGTTTTCGCACAGCGTAGTGACAACGTGGATTTGGATGTACAGCAAGTCCTCGCTCTTCATAGAATTCATTCACTGGCTAGTCTTTGAATTGATCGTTACATCGCTATGGAGCTCTTTGGCTCAGTGACTACACAGAGCCTCATCCTCTCCTTACAGAATGCCCCCCTCCCCCCTCCCGTCTGTCATCTTTCCAATGCTTCAGCCTCTTCTACCCCCTGAGGTTCCGGCATTGCAGTGTGAATGGCAGTTAGTGGTGCTTCGTGCTGGAAGAGGCGGGTATAAATCTAACTTGGGGAAGTTACAATGGACCATCACCGGAAATAGGCAAGGATGGTTGGGTCCTCATAGCCTCCCCCGCCCGCGTCCTCCCGGGATATCATCACACATCCCAGGTGGTGACTGGACCAGCCTCCCTGCACCCCTCAATCTCGAGCACGTAGGCAAGGATGGTTGGGTCCTCATAGCCTCCCCCGCCCGCGTCCTCCCGGGATATCATCACACATCCCAGGTGGTGACTGGACCAGCCTCCCTGCACCCCTCAATCTCGAGCACGTAGGCAAGGATGGTTGGGTCCTCATAGCCTCCCCCGCCCGCGTCCTCCCGGGATATCATCACACATCCCAGGTGGTGACTGGACCAGCCTCCCTGCACCCCTCAATCTCGAGCACGTAGGCAAGGATGGTTGGGTCCTCATAGCCTCCCCCGCCCGCGTCCTCCTGGGATATCATCACACATCCCAGGTGGTGACTGGACCAGCCTCCCGGCACCCCTCAATCTCGAGCACGTAGGCAAGGATGGTTGGGTCCTCATAGCCTCCCCCGCCCGCGTCCTCCCGGGATATCATCACACATCCCAGGTGGTGACTGGACCAGCCTCCCTGCACCCCTCAATCTCGAGCACGTAGGCAAGGATGGTTGGGTCCTCATAGCCTCCCCCGCCCGCGTCCTCCCGGGATATCATCACACATCCCAGGTGGTGACTGGACCAGCCTCCCTGCACCCCTCAATCTCGAGCACGTAGGCAAGGATGGTTGGGTCCTCATAGCCTCCCCCGCCCGCGTCCTCCCGGGATATCATCACACATCCCAGGTGGTGACTGGACCAGCCTCCCTGCACCCCTCAATCTCAAGCACGTAGGCAAGGATGGTTGGGTCCTCATAGCCTCCCCCGCCCGCGTCCTCCCGGGATATCATCACACATCCCAGGTGGTGACTGGACCAGCCTCCCTGCACCCCTCAATCTCGAGCACGTAGGCAAGGATGGTTGGGTCCTCATAGCCTCCCCCGCCCGCGTCCTCCCGGGATATCATCACACATCCCAGGTGGTGACTGGACCAGCCTCCCTGCACCCCTCAATCTCGAGCACGTAGGCAAGGGTGGTTGGGTCCTCATAGCCTCCCCCGCCCGCGTCCTCCCGGGATATCATCACACATCCCAGGTGGTGACTGGACCAGCCTCCCTGCACCCCTCAATCTCGAGCACGTAGGCAAGGATGGTTGGGTCCTCATAGCCTCCCCCGCCCGCGTCCTCCCGGGATATCATCACACATCCCAGGTGGTGACTGGACCAGCCTCCCTGCACCCCTCAATCTCGAGCACGTAGGCAAGGATGGTTGGGTCCTCATGGCCTCCCCCGCCCGCGTCCTCCCGGGATATCATCACACATCCCAGGTGGTGACTGGACCAGCCTCCCTGCACCCCTCAATCTCGAGCACGTAGGCAAGGATGGTTGGGTCCTCATAGCCTCCCCCACCCGCGTCCTCCCGGGATATCATCACACATCCCAGGTGGTGACTGGACCAGCCTCCCTGCACCCCTCAATCTCGAGCACGTAGGCAAGGATGGTTGGGTCCTCATAGCCTCCCCCGCCCGCGTCCTCCCGGGATATCATCACACATCCCAGGTGGTGACTGGACCAGCCTCCCTGCACCCCTCAATCTCGAGCACGTAGGCAAGGATGGTTGGGTCCTCATAGCCTCCCCCGCCCGCATCCTCCCGGGATATCATCACACATCCCAGGTGGTGACTGGACCAGCCTCCCTGCACCCCTCAATCTCGAGCACGTAGGCAAGGATGGTTGGGTCCTCATAGCCTCCCCCGCCCGCGTCCTCCCGGGATATCATCACACATCCCAGGTGGTGACTGGACCAGCCTCCCTGCACCCCTCAATCTCGAGCACGTAGGCAAGGATGGTTGGGTCCTCATAGCCTCCCCCGCCCGCGTCCTCCCGGGATATCATCACACATCCCAGGTGGTGACTGGACCAGCCTCCCTGCACCCCTCAATCTGGAGCACGTGCAGTGGGGAGCCGGCTGTGAGTCCTCAGGAAGCCATGATCGTGGCACCGAAGATCTGAGCCTTGAGAAGAATCCGCTGCTGGAAAGACGGCGTTGGACAGCTTGGGCTGGTGAGGATCTGTTTCTTAGCAGCTGATATTTGTGGATTAGGAACATGAGGACCGGTGTATTGTCCGGGATCTGCAGGACTTCACAGGGATCAGTGGGGACTAATGTGGTGACTTGATGCCATCTAATCTGACATTTCCCTCTCCAGCAGGGGGCAGTAATGTGGTGCAGCGTATACTGGATATTTTGAAGTTTCTCTGGGTCCTCCTGCTTGCCATGTTGGATGGATTGATAGACTGGCTGGGCAGCCTAACCAAGCAGTATGTGGACATGTCCACGGTCCTGCGGGTGGAGAGATTCATTCTGACGCAAAAACTAGCCAAGGTAAGATGACATTTCACCGTCTGGGGATATCAATAGAAAGATTTGTGGGTCTGTTAGAGGTGTGAAACGTAAAATATGCCCACAAGATGGCAAATGGGGGCAAAATACTGGGCAACCTTGTAGAGGGACAAGACAGCTGCCCCCATGAGTGCCGGTATTCTAAGGGGTAATGAAGGTGGAGGAAAGATCTACAGAATAATTGGAGCAGGGAGATCCTTGCACTGCAGATCCTCCAGGAAAGCTTCCTCTCCAGCAATGCAGTAACTGTGATGATTGCGGCGTCGGACCCCAGCCCTTCTCACCAAGCTCATGACAGAAGGACTAGCCAATCTAAAACCGTGCTGTCACAAGCGTAACAATGCCACGCCCAGCTGCACCCTGCACAACGATTTTCTAGCTAATGGACCATAATCTGTGTACTTGCAGCCTGGGAGCGATTGTTACTGGGTCAGGTTAATTACGCAATTAACCTTTCACACTGCCACCACATCCTTTTTGTACAGAGAAAGAGGAAACGCTGCAATATCAGCAATAACACTATGATGTTTGTATAAGCGTCTGTATACCACTGTCACCGCAGGCAGAGATATACAGAAGTTTAAAACACACACATAGTAGCACTCTTCAGAGGCAGGGATTCTTAGTTTGCATTAAAGAACTTTTAGAAACAGTTCAACACTTTCAGAAAGTAAGATTTATTACTAAAACGTCAAAAGGTGCAATAAAAATATTTACAGAAAAAGATGTAGCCAATATATATATATATAAATATACAGAGAACAATAACACAGCAAAGAGGTAACAGAAAGAAGTTTAGAGGGATAAAGTACTTGCCGTCAGCCTTGGGTTAAGCAGATCAGGTTTCAGAGCCAAAAGGGTGCCTTATCTCCCAAAGTTAGTTCCGATGTTAAAAGGGAGAATCTTCAACTTAGCTCAACTCAGCTCAGCTTTTTCTAGGAACTCAGCAGGGTGTTTCCTTAAA
>NW_028320302.1:0-18399 GCF_062004578.1 Staurois parvus | reverse complement strand
TGAAGACTTTCTTGCGGCTGGCGAAGATTTTCAATGATTTCTTGTGATTTGCAATGCGATTTCTATTATATTCTACATATGTGAAATCGTAACGAAACCGCAGAATGTCTCCGGTCGCGCCGCTGCGATTTGCGTGCAATTTCAGCGCAATTTCCGAAGACTTTATTGCGACGGTTTTCAACGACTTTTTGCGATTTCCATTATATTCTATGTATGTGAAACCGCAGATAGTCACCGGTCACGCGGCTGCGATTTGCGTGCGATTTCTGAAGACTTTATTGCGACTGGCAAAGATTTTCAACGATTTCTTATATTCTATAATGAGAAAAAAGTCACCGGTCACGCCGCTGCGATTTTTGTGCGATTTCTGAAGACTTTCTTGCGGCTGGCGAAGATTTTCAATGATTTCTTGTGATTTGCAATGCGATTTCTATTATATTCTACATATGTGAAATCGCAACGAAACCGGAGAATGTCACCGGTCACACCGCTGCGATTTGTGTGCAATTTCAGCGCGATTTGCAAATACTTTATTGCGACTGGCAAAGATTTTCAACGATTTCTTGTGATTTCCATTATATTCTACGTATGTGAAATCGCAACGAAACCTCAGAAAGTCACTGGTCATGGTGCTGCGATTTGCATGCAATTTCTGAATTTTTATTGCGACTTGCGAAGGTTTTCAAAGATTTCTTGCAATTTGCAGTGCAATTTTTTTTTTCCCATTATATGCTATGTATGTGAAATCGCAACGAAACCGCAGAAAGTCACCGGTCACACCGCTGCGATTTGTGTGCAATTTCAGCGCAATTTCCAAAGACTTTATTGCGACTTGCGGAGGTTTTCAGCGGTTTGCGTGAGATTTCTGAAGACTTTATTGCGGCTGGCGAACATTTTCAATGATTTCTTGCGATTTCTATTATATTCGATGTATGTGAAATCGCAACGAAACCGCAGAAAGTCACCGGTCCGCGCCGCTGCGATTTGTGTGCAATTTCAGCACGATTTCCAAAGACTTTATTGCGACTTGCGAAGGTTTTCAGCGATTTCTTGTGACTTCCATTATATTCGATGTATGTGAAATCGCAATGAAACCGAAAAAAAGTCACTGGTCACGCCGCTGCGATTTGTGTGCAATTTCAGCACAATTTCTGAAGACTTTATTGGGATGGTTTTCGATGAATTTTTGCGATTTGCAGTGCGATTTCCATTATATTCGATGTATGTGAAACTGCAAAAAGTCACAGGTCGCACCGCTGCAATTTCAGTGTGATTTCTGAAGACTTTATTGCGACTTGCGGAGGTTTTCAGCGATTTGCAGTACGATTTACACTATATTCTACGTATGTGAAATCGCAACGAAACCTCAGAAAGTCACTGGTCATGGTGCTGTGATTTGCATGCAATTTCTGAATTTTTATTGCGACTTGCGAAGGTTTTCAAAGATTTCTTGCGATTTTCAGTGCGATTTCCATTGTATTTTGTGTATGTGAAATCGTAACGAAACTGCAGACAGTCACCGGTCACACAGTTGCGATTTGTGTGCGATTTCCGAAGACTTTATTGCGACTTGTGAAGGGTTTCAACGATTTCTTGCGAATTGCAGTGCGATTTTACATTGTATTCGATGTATGCGAAACCGCTGAAAGTCACCGGTCACGCCGCTGCGATTTGTGTGCGATTTCAGCATGATTTCTGAAGACTTTATTGCAGCTGGCGAAGATTTTCAATGATTTCTAGCAATTGCAATGCGATTTCTATTATATTCTACGTATGTGAAATCGCATCGAAACCGCAGAAAGTCACCGATCACGCCGCTGCGATTTGTATGCAATTTCTGAATTTTTATTGCGACTTGAGAAGGTTTCCAACAACTTCTTGCTTTTTTTTTTTCCCCATTATATTCTATGTATGAATTTGCAACGAAACTTCAGAAAGTCACCGGTCACACCGCTGCGATTTGTGTGCAATTTCAGCGCGATTTCCAAAGACTTTATTGCGACTTGCGAAGGTTTTCAGCGATTTCTTGTGACTTCCATTATATTCTATGTATGTGAAATCGCAATGAAACCGAAAAAAGTCACCGGTCACGCCGCTGCGATTTGTGTGCAATTTCAGCACAATTTCTGAAGACTTTATTGGGATGGTTTTCAATGAATTTTTGCGATTTGCAGTGCGATTTCCATTATATTCGATGTATGTGAAACTGCAAAAAGTCACAGGTCGCACCGCTGCAATTTCAGTGTGATTTCTGAAGACTTTATTGCGACTTGCGGAGGTTTTCAGCGATTTCTTGCGATTTGCAGTTCGATTTTCCATTATATTCTATGTATATGAAATCGCAGAAAGTCACCGGTCGCACCGCTGTGATTTGTGTGCGGTTTCAGCGTGATATCCAAAGACTTTATTGCGACTTGCGAAGGTTTTCAGCGATTTGCGTGAGATTTCTGAAGACTTTATTGCGGCTGGCGAACATTTTCAATGATTTCTTGCGATTTCTATTATATTCGATGTATGTGAAATCGCAACGAAACCGCAGAAAGTCACCGGTCACGCCGCTGCGATTTGTTTGCAATTTCAGCGCGATTTCTGAAGACTTTTTATTGCGACTGGCGGAGATTTTCAATGATTTCTTGCGATTTTCAGTGCGATTTCCATTGTATTCTGTGTATGTGAAATCGTAACGAAACTGCAGAAGGTCACCGGTCACACCGCTGCGATTTGTGTGCGATTTCCGAAGACTTTATTGCGACTTGTGAAGGGTTTTATCGATTTCTTGCAAATTGCAGTGCGATTTTACATTGTATTCGATGTATGCGAAACCGCAGAAAGTCACCGGTCACACCGCTGCGATTTGTGTGCGATTTCAGCACAATTTCTGAAGACTTTATTGGGATGGTTTTCAATGAATTTTTGCGATTTGCAGTGCGATTTCCATTATATTCGATGTATGTGAAACTGCAAAAAGTCACAGGTCGCACCGCTGCAATTTCAGTGTGATTTCTGAAGACTTTATTGCGACTTGCGGATGTTTTCAGCGATTTGCAGTACGATTTACACTATATTCTACGTATGTGAAATCGCAACGAAACCGCAGAAAGTCACCGGTCACACCGCTGCGATTTGTGTGCAATTTCAGCGCGATTTCTGGAGACTTTTTATTGCGACTGGCGGAGATTTTCAACGATTTCTTGCGATTTTCAGTGCGATTTCCATTGTATTCTGTGTATGTGAAATCGTAACGAAACTGCAGAAGGTCACCGGTCACACCGCTGCGATTTGTGTGCGATTTCCGAAGACTTTATTGCGACTTGTGAAGGGTTTTATCGATTTCTTGCAAATTGCAGTGCGATTTTACATTGTATTCGATGTATGCGAAACCGCAGAAAGTCACCGGTCACACCGCTGCGATTTGTGTGCGATTTCAGCACAATTTCTGAAGACTTTATTGGGATGGTTTTCAATGAATTTTTGCGATTTGCAGTGCGATTTCCATTATATTCGATGTATGTGAAACTGCAAAAAGTCACAGGTCGCACCGCTGCAATTTCAGTGTGATTTCTGAAGACTTTATTGCGACTTGCGGAGGTTTTCAGCGATTTCTTGCGATTTGCAGTTCGATTTTCCATTATATTCTATGTATATGAAATCGCAGAAAGTCACCGGTCGCACCGCTGTGATTTGTGTGCGGTTTCAGCGTGATATCCAAAGACTTTATTGCGACTTGCGAAGGTTTTCAGCGATTTGCGCGAGATTTCTGAAGACTTTATTGCGGCTGGCGAACATTTTCTATGATTTCTTGCGATTTCTATTATATTCGATGTATGTGAAATCGCAACGAAACCGCAGAAAGTCACCGGTCACGCCGCTGCGATTTGTTTGCAATTTCAGCGCGATTTCTGAAGACTTTTTATTGCGACTGGCGGAGATTTTCAACGATTTCTTGCGATTTTCAGTGCGATTTCCATTGTATTCTGTGTATGTGAAATCGTAACGAAACTGCAGAAGGTCACCGGTCACACCGTTGCGATTTGTGTGCGATTTCCGAAGACTTTATTGCGACTTGTGAAGGGTTTCAACGATTTCTTGCGAATTGCAGTGCGATTTTACATTGTATTCGATGTATGCGAAACCGCAGAAAGTCACAGGTCACACCGCTGCGATTTGTGTGCGATTTCCGAAGACTTTATTGGGATGGTTTTCAATGAATTTTTGCGATTTGCAGTGCGATTTCCATTATATTCGATGTATGTGAAACTGCAAAAAGTCACAGGTCGCACCGCTGCGATTTCAGTGTGATTCCTGAAGACTTTATTGCGACTTGCGGAGGTTTTCAGCGATTTGCAGTACGATTTACACTATATTCTACGTATGTGAAATCGCAACGAAACCGCAGAAAGTCACCGGTCACGCCGCTGCGATTTGTGTGCGCTTTCAGCGTGATATCCAAAGACTTTATTGCGACTTGCGAAGGTTTTCAGCGATTTGCGTGAGATTTCTGAAGACTTTATTGCGGCTGGCGAACATTTTCAATGATTTCTTGCGATTTCTATTATATTCTATGTATGAATTTGCAACAAAACTTCAGAAAGTCACCGGTCACACCGCTGCGATTTGTGTGCAATTTCAGCGCGATTTCCAAAGACTTTATTGCGACTTGCAAAGGTTTTCAGCGATTTCTTGTGACTTCCATTATATTCGATGTATGTGAAATCGCAATGAAACCGAAAAAAGTCACCGGTCACGCCGCTGCGATTTGTGTGCAATTTCAGCACAATTTCTGAAGACTTTATTGGGATGGTTTTCAATGAATTTTTGCGATTTGCAGTGCGATTTCCATTATATTCGATGTATGTGAAACTGCAAAAAGTCACAGGTCGCACCGCTGCAATTTCAGTGTGATTTCTGAAGACTTTATTGCGACTTGCGGAGGTTTTCAGCGATTTGCAGTACGATTTACACTATATTCTACGTATGTGAAATCGCAACGAAACCGCAGAAAGTCACCGGTCGCACCGCTGCGATTTGTGTGCAATTTCAGCGCGATTTCTGAAGACTTTTTATTGCGACTGGCAGAGATTTTCAACGATTTCTTGCGATTTTCAGTGCGATTTCCATTGTATTCTGTGTATGTGAAATCGTAACGAAACTGCAGAAGGTCACCGGTCACACCGCTGCGATTTGTGTGCGATTTCCAAAGACTTTATTGCGACTTGCGAAGGTTTTCAGCGATTTGCGTGAGATTTCTGAAGACTTTATTGCGGCTGGCGAACATTTGCAATGATTTCTTGCGATTTCTATTATATTCGATGTATGTGAAATCGCAACAAAACCGCAGAAAGTCACCGGTCACACCGCTGCGATTTGTGTGCAATTTCAGCACAATTTCTGAAGAATTTATTGGGATGGTTTTCAATGAATTTTTGCGATTTGCAGTGCGATTTCCATTATATTCGATGTATGTGAAACTGCAGAAAGTCACAGGTCGCACCTCTGCGATTTCAGTGTGATTTCTGAAGACTTTTTATTGCGACTGGCGGAGATTTTCAACGATTTCTTGCGATTTTCAGTGCGATTTACATTGTATTCTGTGTATGTGAAATCGTAACGAAACTGCAGAAGGTCACCGGTCACACCGTTGCGATTTGTGTGCGATTTCCAAAGACTTTATTGCGACTTGCGAAGGTTTTCAACGATTTCTTGCGATTTGCAGTTCGATTTTCCATTATATTCTATGTATATGAAATCGCAGAAAGTCACCGGTCGCACCGCTGTGATTTGTGTGCGGTTTCAGCGTGATATCCAAAGACTTTATTGCGACTTGCGAAGGTTTTCAGCGATTTGCGTGAGATTTCTGAAGACTTTATTGCGGCTGGCGAACATTTTCAATGATTTCTTGCGATTTCTATTATATTCGATGTATGTGAAATCGCAACGAAACCGCAGAAAGTCACCGATCACACCGCTGCGATTTGTTGCAATTTCAGCGCGATTTCTGAAGACTTTATTGCGACTGGTGGAGATTTTCAACGATTTCTTGCGATTTTCAGTGCGATTTCCATTGTATTCTGTGTATGTGAAATCGTAACGAAACTGCAGAAGGTCACCGGTCACACCGCTGCGATTTGTGTGCGATTTCCGAAGACTTTATTGCGACTTGTGAAGGTTTTCAACGATTTCTTGCGAATTGCAGTGCGATTTTACATTGTATTCGATGTATGCGAAACCGCAGAAAGTCACCGGTCACACCGCTGCGATTTGTGTGCGATTTCAGCATGATTTCTGAAGACTTTATTGGGATGGTTTTCGATGAATTTTTGCGATTTGCAGTGCGATTTCCATTATATTCGATGTATGTGAAACTGCAAAAAGTCACAGGTCGCACCGCTGCGATTTCAGTGTGATTCCTGAAGACTTTATTGCGACTTGCGGAGGTTTTCAGCGATTTGCAGTACGATTTACACTATATTCTACGTATGTGAAATCGCAACGAAACCGCAGAAAGTCACCGGTCACGCCGCTGCGATTTGTGTGCGCTTTCAGCGTGATATCCAAAGACTTTATTGCGACTTGCGAAGGTTTTCAGCGATTTGCGTGAGATTTCTGAAGACTTTATTGCGGCTGGCGAACATTTTCAATGATTTCTTGCGATTTCTATTATATTCTATGTATGAATTTGCAACAAAACTTCAGAAAGTCACCGGTCACACCGCTGCGATTTGTGTGCAATTTCAGCGCGATTTCCAAAGACTTTATTGCGACTTGCAAAGGTTTTCAGCGATTTCTTGTGACTTCCATTATATTCGATGTATGTGAAATCGCAATGAAACCGAAAAAAGTCACCGGTCGCGCCGCTGCGATTTGTGTGCAATTTCAGCACAATTTCTGAAGACTTTATTGGGATGGTTTTCAATGAATTTTTGCGATTTGCAGTGCGATTTCCATTATATTCGATGTATGTGAAACTGCAAAAAGTCACAGGTCGCACCGCTGCGATTTCAGTGTGATTCCTGAAGACTTTATTGCGACTGGCGGAGATTTTCAACGATTTCTTGCGATTTTCAGTGCGATTTCCATTGTATTCTGTGTATGTGAAATCGTAACGAAACTGCAGACGGTCACCGGTCACACCGCTGCGATTTGTGTGCGATTTCCGAAGACTTTATTGCGACTTGTGAAGGGTTTCAACGATTTCTTGCGAATTGCAGTGCGATTTTACATTGTATTCGATGTATGCGAAACCGCAGAAAGTCACCGGTCACACCGCTGCGATTTGTGTGCAATTTCAGCGCGATTTCCAAATACTTTATTGCGACTGGCAAAGATTTTCAACGATTTCTTGCGATTTCCATTATATTCTACGTATGTGAAATCGCAACGAAACCTCAGAAAGTCACCGCTGTGATTTGTGTGCGGTTTCAGCGTGATATCCAAAGACTTTATTGCGACTTGCGAAGGTTTTCAGCGATTTGCGTGAGATTTCTGAAGACTTTATTGCGACTTGTGAAGGGTTTCAACGATTTCTTGCGATTTGCAGTGCGATTTTACATTGTATTCGATGTATGCGAAACCGCAGAAAGTCACCGGTCACACCGCTGCGATTTGTGTGCGATTTCAGCATGATTTCCGAAGACTTTATTGCGACTTGTGAAGGGTTTCAACGATTTCTCGCGATTTGCAATGCGATTTCCATTATATTCTACGTATGTGAAATCGCAACGAAACCGCAGAATGTCACCGGTCACGCCGCTGCGATTTGTGTGCGATTTCAGCGCGATTTCTGAAGACTTTATTGCGATGGTTTTCAACGAATTTTTGCGATTTTCAGTGCGATTTCCATTATATTCGATGTATGTGAAATCGCGCCGAAACCGCAGAAAGTCACAGGTCGCACCGCTGCAATTTCTGTGCAATTTCTGAAGACTTTATTGCGACTTGCGGAGGTTTTCAGCGATTTGCAGTACGATTTACACTATATTCTACGTGTGTGAAATCGCAACGAAACCGCAGAAAGTCACCGGTCACACCGCTGCGATTTGCGTGCGATTTCTGAAGACTTTATTGCAGCTGGCGAAGATTTTCAATGATTTCTAGCAATTGCAATGCGATTTCTATTATATTCTACGTATGTGAAATCGCATCGAAACCGCAGAAAGTCACCGATCACGCCGCTGCGATTTGTATGCAATTTCTGAATTTTTATTGCGACTTGAGAAGGTTTCCAACAACTTCTTGCGTTTTTTTTTTTCCCCATTATATTCTATGTATGAATTTGCAACGAAACTTCAGAAAGTCACCGGTCGCACCGCTGCGATTTGTGTGCAATTTCAGCGCGATTTCCAAAGACTTTATTGCGACTTGCGAAGGTTTTCAGCGATTTCTTGTGACTTCCATTATATTCTATGTATGTGAAATCGCAATGAAACCGAAAAAAGTCACCGGTCACACCGCTGCGATTTGTGTGCAATTTCAGCACAATTTCTGAAGACTTTATTGGGATGGTTTTCAATGAATTTTTGCGATTTGCAGTGCGATTTCCATTATATTCGATGTATGTGAAACTGCAAAAAGTCACAGGTCGCACCGCTGCGATTTGTGTGCAATTTCAGTGTGATTTCTGAAGACTTTATTGCGACTTGCGGAGGTTTTCAGCGATTTCTTGCGATTTGCAGTTCGATTTTCCCTTATATTCTATGTATATGAAATCGCAGAAAGTCACCGGTTGCACCGCTGTGATTTGTGTGCAGTTTCAGCGTGATATCCAAAGACTTTATTGCGACTTGCGAAGGTTTTCAGCGATTTGCGTGAGATTTCTGAAGACTTTATTGCGGCTGGCGAACATTTTCAATGATTTCTTGCGATTTCTATTATATTCGATGTATGTGAAATCGCAACGAAACCGCAGAAAGTCACCGGTCACGCCGCTGCGATTTGTTTGCAATTTCAGCGCGATTTCTGGAGACTTTTTATTGCGACTGGCGGAGATTTTCAACGATTTCTTGCGATTTTCAGTGCGATTTCCATTGTATTCTGTGTATGTGAAATCGTAACGAAACTGCAGACGGTCACCGGTCACACCGCTGCGATTTGTGTGCGATTTCCGAAGACTTTATTGCGACTTGTGAAGGGTTTCAACGATTTCTTGCGAATTGCAGTGCGATTTTACATTGTATTCGATGTATGCGAAACCGCAGAAAGTCACCGGTCACACCGCTGCGATTTGTGTGCGATTTCAGCGCGATTTCCAAAGACTTTATTGCGACTGGCAAAGATTTTCAACGATTTCTTGCGATTTCCATTATATTCTACGTATGTGAAATCGCAACGAAACCTCAGAAAGTCACCGCTGTGATTTGTGTGCAATTTCAGCGCGATTTCCAAAGACTTTATTGCGACTTGCGAAGGTTTTCAGCGATTTGCGTGAGATTTCTGAAGACTTTATTGCGGCTGGCGAACATTTTCAATGATTTCTTGCGATTTCTATTATATTCGATGTATGTGAAATCGCAACGAAACCGCAGAAAGTCACCGGTCGTGCCGCTGCGATTTGTGTGCGATTTCAGCACAATTTCTGAAGACTTTATTGGGATGGTTTTCAATGAATTTTTGCGATTTGCAGTGCGATTTCCATTATATTCGATGTATGTGAAACTGCAAAAAGTCACAGGTCGCACCGCTGCAATTTCAGTGTGATTTCTGAAGACTTTATTGCGACTTGCGGAGGTTTTCAGCGATTTGCAGTACGATTTACACTATATTCTACGTGTGTGAAATCGCAACGAAACCGCAGAAAGTCACCGGTCACACCGCTGCGATTTGTGTGCAATTTCAGCGCGATTTGCAAATACTTTATTGCGACTGGCAAAGATATTCAACGATTTCTTGCGATTTCCATTATATTCTACGTATGTGAAATCGCAACGAAACCTCAGAAAGTCACTGGTCATGGTGCTGCGATTTGCATGCAATTTCTGAATTTTTATTGCGACTTGCGAAGGTTTTCAAAGATTTCTTGCAATTTGCAGTGCAATTTTTTTTTTCCCATTATATGCTATGTATGTGAAATCGCAACGAAACTGCAGAAAGTCACCGGTCACACCGCTGCGATTTGTGTGCAATTTCAGCGCGATTTCCAAAGACTTTATTGCAACTTGCGGAGGTTTTCAACGATTTCTTGCGATTTGCAGTTCGATTTTCCATTATATTCTATGTATATGAAATCGCAGAAAGTCACCAGTCGCACCGCTGTGATTTGTGTGCAGTTTCAGCGTGATATCCAAAGACTTTATTGCGACTTGTGAAGGTTTTCAACGATTTCTTGCGAATTGCAGTGCGATTTTACATTGTATTCGATGTATGCGAAACCGCAGAAAGTCACCGGTCACACCGCTGCGATTTCTGTGCGATTTCAGCGCGATTTCCGAAGACTTTATTGCGACTTGTGAAGGGTTTCAACGATTTCTCGCGATTTGCAATGCGATTTCCATTATATTCTACGTATGTGAAATCGCAACGAAACCGCAGAAAGTCACCGGTCACACCGCTGCGATTTAAAATCGTACGATTCGTGTGTCATTTCAGGTGCGATTTCGGAAGGTACAAATCGCACTGAAGTGAAGTTGCGCGATTTCAAAGTTGCGTTCGGTGTGAACCGGGGCTGAGTGGCCTGGAAATTGAAATCGCACCTGAAGTCGCATCTAATGAATGTCCCAACGTGCGATTTGCTGCAGCGCGATTTCTAAGTCCCCGCTCACACTGGGTGCGACTTGGTATATGACTTGCAAATCGCATGGCAAGTCGCACCCTATTGTCTGCAGTTCTATCGGTGCGGTTCCGACTTGGTCAGCACTGATTTCTAAAGTAGTGCATGCAGTACCCTGCTCACAACACCAGTGGTATGATGGCGCTGTACTGCACCGGTGTACTGCAAATCATCCAATCCCCAGTCAGTATCCCCGGTCACATGACACTGGACTGGAATATGAAAAAAACTACTTTTGCTGCGGGGCTCCGCCCATTTTGGGGTACCAGGAAGAAGGATTTTGCTTCCCTTCTCCCTCGCTCCAGCAGGCTCCCCAAAGCCTCTCCTCTTCCATGCTGCAGCCGGTGGCCCCAGCTGTGACCTCATCGGGTACAAAGCAGGATCATCAGTCCTGCATTGTGAGCAAGGATGGCGAGGACCCGCCCACAACCTGGACTGTCCAATAGGAAGAGGTGAGTGCCGGCTGCTGGGGAATGAGGGGTAAGGTAAGTACAAAGTCCATTTTCTTGGTACTTTCACCAGTGCCTCTCAACTGTCACCTGAGGCTACGTCACCAGTGCCTCCCAGCTGCCCCCCGAGAAGGCTGCGTCTTCAGTGCCTCTCAACTGTCACCTGAGAGGCCTACACCACCAGTACCTTCCAGCTGCCCCCCGAGAGGCCTACACCACCAGTACCTTCCAGCTGCCCCCCGAGAGGCCTACACCACCAGTACCTTCCAGCTGCTTCCTGAGAGGCCTACACCACCAGTACCTTCCAGCTGCCCCCCGTAAGGCCTACACCACCAGTACCTTCCAGCTGCCCCCCGAGAAGGCTACGTCACCAGTGCCTCCCAGCTGCCCCCTGAGAGGCCATCACCACCAGTACCTTCCAGCTGCCCCCTGAGAGGCCTACACCACCAGTACCTTCCAGCTGCCCCCCGAGAGGCCTACACCACCAGTACCTTCCAGCTGCCTCCTGAGAGGCCTACACCACCAGTACCTTCCAGCTGCCCCCTGAGAGGCCTACACCACCAGTACCTTCCAGCTGCCTTCTGAGAGGCCTACACCACCAGTACCTTCCAGCTGCCCCCTGAGAGGCCATCACCACCAGTACCTTCCAGCTGCCCCCTGAGAGGCCTACACCACCAGTACCTTCCAGCTGCCCCCCCAGAAGGCTACATCACCAGTGCTGCCCAGGAACCAGTTTTTCATAAACTGCGAGATCCCCCCCAGTGATCAGACTGTACATTGTAACTTTGTATGCTTGATGTGATCACCCGAGTGTGTGAAGTGTCTGTGAAGTCATGTGACCTCATACGCTGAGCCATGTTCCCTTCTCTGAATCTTCTCTTCTGTTTTTCAGGCCGACATGGAGGGAGCTGAGCAGGACCAGGACCAGTGGATGATCTGATTGGACGAGGCCTCGGGCCGTCTGCTGATACTTTGTCTCCTCATTGGTCCCCAACATCCACTAAGAACTGCTTGTAAATGTGTAGCTAAAGATGGAGGATGCTCATCCGGAGCTGGGGGGGGGGGGGGGGGAGGGGTTGTTTTCTGTGAAAATGAGAGAAGGGGGCTTCTTGTACATATTTTATATGGCTGAGAGTCGGACCCCATTGGTGATCGCTGTGGGGGGGAGGGATCTCTCCTCCGGGCGACCCCCATTGGTGTGTGGGGGAGGGATCTCTCCTCCGGGTGATCCCCACTAGTGTGTGGGGGAGGGATCTCTCCTCTGCGTAACCCCCCATTGGTGTGTGGGGGAGGGCTCTCCTCTGGGTGACCCCCATTGGTGTGTGGGGGAGGGATCTCTCCTTTGTGTGACCCCCATTGGTGTGTGGGGGAGGGATCTCTCTTCTGGGAGACCCCCATTGGTGTGTGGGGGAGGGATCTCTCTTCCGGAAGACCCCATTGGTTTGTGGAGCACGGATCTCTTCAGGCAACCCCCATTGGTGTGTGAGTAAGGAATCTCTCTTCCAGGAGACCCCCGTTGGTGTGTGGGGGAGGGATCTCTCCTCTGGGTGACCCCCGTTGGTGTGTGGGGGAGGGATCTCTCCTCTGGGTGACCCCCGTTGGTGTGTGGGGGAGGGATCTCTCCTCTGGGTGACCCCCATTGGTGTGTGGGGGAGGGATCTCTCCTCTGGGTGACCCCCATTGGTGTGTGGGGGAGGGATCTCTCCTCTGGGTGACCCCCCATTGGTGTGTGGGGGAGGGATCTCTCCTCTGGGCGACCCCTGTTGGTGTTTGGGGGAGGGATCTCTCCTCTGGGTGACCCCCGTTGGTGTTTGGGGGGGGGATCTCTCCTCTGGGCGACCCCCATTGGTGTGTGGGGGAGGGATCTCCCCTCCGGGCGCCCCCCATTGATGTGTGGGGGAGGGATCTCCCCTCCGGGTGACCCCCATTGGTGTTTGGGGGGGGGGATCTCTCCTCTGGGTGACCCCCATTGGTGTTTGGGGGGGGGGGATCTCTTCTCTAGGCGATTCCCTATTGGTGTGTGGGGGAGGGGTATGTCTTGCGGGTGACCCCCATTGGTGTGTGGGGGAGGGGTATGTCTTGCGGGTGACCCCCCATTGGTGTGTGGGGGAGGGATCTGTCTTGCGGGTGACCCCCATTGGTGTGTGGGGGAGGGATCTCCCCTCCGGGCGCCCCCCATTGATGTGTGGGGGAGGGATCTCCCCTCCGGGCGCCCCCCATTGATGTGTGGGGGAGGGATCTCCCTTCCAGGAGACCCCCATTGGTGTGTGGGGGAGGGATCTCCCCTCCGGGTGACCCCCATTGGTGAATGTTCGCTCTGTCCAATGCGGTGACACCAGCTGTACATCACCTGTCAGTGTTGTGTTTTCTATGTATAAATGGGATTTTCTGTATTTTTATTTTTGAACATGAAATAAATATCGTTTTATCAGATTTCTCATTTCTGCGTATCAATCCCTTTCCCTCCCCCACACATTACTATCGGACATCACAACCACCAATCACATTTAGCGAACAATAGAGGGAGGGAGGGATCGGTGCTGGAATGAGGAGCTTCCACAGGACTGGACTGCATTGTGTGCAATGGCTTCTTTTTTAACCCAGAGGTAGAATGCGGCCTGAGACAGGCTTGACTTTCTCCTAAAGACACAATATGATGGCACAGAGCATGTCATGGATCAGTAGACTCCGGACTGGACTCCATAATGTGTGGGGGGGGTAATACCTCTTCTATCACAGGGAACGGAGGGGGGGTAGGAGACACGGGACACCGGGGGGGGGGGTATAATACCTCTTCTATTACAGGGAACGGAGGGGAGGTAGGAGACACGGGACACCGGGGGGGGGGGGTATAATACCTCTTCTATCACAGGAAACGGAGGGGGGGTAGGAGACACGGGACACCGGGGGGGGGGTATAATACCTCTTCTATCACAGGAAACGGAGGGGAGGTAGGAGACACGGGACACCGGGGGGGGGATATAATACCTCTTCTATCACAGGGAACGGAGGGGGGGTAGGAGACACGGGACACCGGGGGGGGGGGGGGGATATAATATCTCTTCTATTACAGGGAACGGAGGGGAGGTAGGAGACACGGGACACCGGAGAGGGGGGGGGGTATAATACCTCTTCTATATAGAGAACGGAGGGGAGGTAGGAGACACGGGACACCGGGGGGGGGGGGTATAATACCTCTTCTATTACAGGGAACGGAGGGGAGGTAGGAGACACGGGACACCGGGGGGGGGGGGTATAATACCTCTTCTATTACAGGGAACGGAGGGGAGGTAGGAGACACGGGACACCGGGGGGGGGGGGTATAATACCTCTTCTATCACAGGAAACGGAGGGGAGGTAGGAGACACGGGACACCGGGGGGGGGATATAATACCTCTTCTATCACAGGGAACGGAGGGGGGGTAGGAGACACGGGACACCGGGGGGGGGATATAATACCTCTTCTATCACAGGGAACGGAGGGGGGGTAGGAGACACGGGACACCGGAGAGGGGGGTATAATACCTCTTCTATCACAGGAAACGGAGGGGGGGTAGGAGACACGGGACACCGGGGGGGGGGGGGGGATATAATATCTCTTCTATTACAGGGAACGGAGGGGAGGTAGGAGACACGGGACACCGGAGAGGGGGGGGGGGTATAATACCTCTTCTATATAGAGAACGGAGGGGAGGTAGGAGACACGGGACACTGGGGGGGGGGGTATAATACCTCTTCTATTACAGGGAACGGAGGGGAGGTAGGAGACACGGGACACCGGGGGGGGGGGGTATAATACCTCTTCTATTACAGGGAACGGAGGGGAGGTAGGAGACACGGGACACCGGGGGGGGGGGGGGGTATAATACCTCTTCTATTACAGGGAACGGAGGGGAGGTAGGAGACACGGGACACCGGGGGGGGGGGGGGGGGTATAATACCTCTTCTATTACAGGGAATGGAGGGGAGGTAGGAGACACGGGACACCGGAGGGGGGGGGGGTATAATATCTTCTATTACAGGAACGGAGGGGAGGTAGGAGACACGGGACACCGGGGGGGGGGGGGTATAATACCTCTTCTATTACAGGAACGGAGGGGAGGTAGGAGACACGGGACACCGGGGGGGGGGGGGGGTATAATACCTCTTCTATTACAGGGAACGGAGGGGAGGTAGGAGACACGGGACACCGGGGGGGGGGGGGTATAATACCTCTTCTATTACAGGGAACGGAGGGGAGGTAGGAGACACGGGACACCGGGGGGGGGGGGGTATAATACCTCTTCTATTACAGGGAACGGAGGGGAGGTAGGAGACACGGGACACCGGGGGGGGGGGGGGGGGGGGGGGGTATAATACCTCTTCTATTACAGGGAATGGAGGGGAGGTAGGAGACACGGGACACCGGAGGGGGGGGGGGGTATAATATCTTCTATTACAGGAACGGAGGGGAGGTAGGAGACACGGGACACCGGGGGGGGGGGGGGGGGGTATAATACCTCTTCTATTACAGGAACGGAGGGGAGGTAGGAGACACGGGACACGGGGGGGGGGGGGGTATAATACCTCTTCTATTACAGGAACGGAGGGGAGGTAGGAGACACGGGACACGGGGGGGGGGGGCATAATACCTCTTCTATTACAGGGAACGGAGGGGAGGTAGGAGGCACGGGACACGGGGGGGGGGGGTATAATACCTCTTCTATTACAGGAATGGAGGGGAGGTAGGAGGCACGGGACACTGGGAGGTGTTCTGTAGTCCGCATAGATAGCTGAGACAATAATGCAGCTAATGGCGTTGACATCATGAAATATTGTTACCCCAGCCAATAGGAGGGATTGTTAGTAAACATTTCACGGGGTTTATCGGTAAAACATGAAAAACATTCCAGCGGCGCAACTGAATCGTCCGAAATGTGAACGGAGTCCAAGGAAATCATATTACTGGAATTACACAAACCTGCATTTTTTTTACTTTAATTAGTTCTTTATTTGATGCTTTAAATACAATACGGATCAATTAAAAAAAAAAAGTCAAGTTCCTGTAATGATGTCCGATTTCGTCGGATCGGTGATCGATGTGTGAATTGGCTCTTTGGAGGGTTCCGGGCGCCCTCTGCCGGATGATGAGATCGCTCTGCCGGCCGCGGCGCTCCCTCTTCTGGTCATTCGGCGCACTGCACCCACCTGGACTGTACCATTCATACGATGGAGTGGGGGTGGACCTTCGCCATTCAGAGCCGGTTCTGGGCGTCCTACTTCGATCATCCGGGGAGAGGGGAGGTCCGGGCGGCTATGGAATCTCGGGGTGAAGTCCAGATCGGTCCCCTGAGGAGGATGGAGGAATATACAGCACATGGGGGAGGAGGGGGTGCAGTGGTCTACTCCGGGGGGGGAGGGGAGACACTTCCGATATTGCACGTGGTGAGCAGGAGAGGATCTTCCACATGGTGCTCAGGGTATGGGGGTCTTCTTGTCTCAGGATATGGGGGGGCCTGTGCAGTACTGGGGGGCTCTTTGGGGGTGGGGCTTAAGAAATGGGGGGACCTGTGCTGGAGTAGGGGGGATCTTGGGCTTCATGCATGTCTGAGGGGGCTCTGGGTGGGGGAATCCTCATGGAGCTCAGGATATGAGGGACCTGTGTGGTACTGGAGGGGGGGGGGGGGGGGACTCTGGGTGGGGGAATCACAGGGCTCAGGATATGGGGCTCCTGTGCAGTACTGGGGGGTGGGCTCTGAGTGGGGGAATCCTCATGCGGCTCAGGATATGGGGAACCTGTGCAGTACTGGGGGGGGGGGAAATCCTCACAGGGCTCAGGATATGGGGGACCTGTGCAGTTCTGGGGGGGCTCTGAGTGGGGGAATCCTCACGGGGCTCAGGATATGGGGGACCTGTGCAGTTCTGGGGGGGCTCTGAGTGGGGGAATCCTCACGGGGCTCAGGATATGGGGGACCTGCGCAGTTTTTGGGGAGGCTCGGGGTGAGGGAATCCTCATGGAGCTCAGGATATGGGGAACCTATGCCGTACTGGGAGGGGGAATCCTCATGGGGCTCAGGATATGGGGAACCTATGCAGTTCTGGGTGGGGGAATCCTCACGGGGTTCAAGATATAGGGGTCCTGTGCAGTACTGGGGGGGGGGACTCTCAATGGGGGAATCCTCATAGGGCTTAGGATACGGGGCTTCTGTGCAGTACTTGGGGTGGGCTCTGAGTGGGGGAATCCTCATGGGGCTCAGGATATGAGGGACCTGTGTGGTACTGGAGGGGGGGGGGGACTCTGGGTGGGGGAATCACAGGGCTCAGGATATGGGGCTCCTGTGCAGTACTGGGGGGTGGGCTCTGAGTGGGGGAATCCTCATGCGGCTCAGGATATGGGGAACCTGTGCAGTACTGGGGGGGGGCGCGCGCGTGCTCTCTGGGTGGGGGAATCCTCACAGGGCTCAGGATATGGGGGACCTGTGCAGCACTGAGTGGGGGAATCCTCACTGGGCTCAGTATATGGGGAACCTGTGCAGTACTGGGGGGGGGGGGGAATCCTCACAGGGCTCAGGATATGGAGGACCTGTACAGCACTGGGTGGGGGAATCCTCACGGGGCTCAGGATATGGGGGACCTGTGCAGTACTGGGGGGATATCTGGGTGGCAGAATAAGGAAATGGGGGAACCTGTGCTGGACTAGGGGGGTCCTCATGGGCCTCTTGCATCTGAGGGGAAGGGGACCTTCCTCATGATGCTTAGAATGCAGTAATTAGGGGGGCTCTGGGTGGGGGAATCCTCACGAGGCTCAGGATATGGGGAACCTATGCAGTACTGGGTGGGGGAACCCTCAAGTGGCTCAGGATATGGAGACCTATGCAGTTCTGGGGGCCTCTTTGTGGGGATTTTTCTGGACCTCAGGATTTGGGGGACCTGTCCTGTACTGGGTGGGGGTATAAGAAAATGGGGGACCTGTGCCGGTCTGGGAGGGTCATCATGCGCCTCATGCATGTCTGGGGGGACCTTCCTCATGGGGCTTAGGATATGGGGAACCTGTGCAGTACTAGGGGGGTCCACAGGGCTCTGGGGGTCCTCCTCATGGTATTAATGTCTGGTGCAGTATTGGGGGGGCACCTTGCTCATGTGTCCCAGGATATGGGGGACCTTCCTCACTGTGCTCAGGATATGGGGGACCTTCCTCACTGTGCTCAG
>NW_028320301.1:0-95540 GCF_062004578.1 Staurois parvus | reverse complement strand
GGGGATAAGTGGGGGGAAGAGGGAGACATTGGGGATAAGTGGGGGGAAGAGGGGAACATTGGGGATAAGTGGGGGGAAGAGGGGGACATTGGGGATAAGTGGGGAGAGGAGGGACATTGGGGATAAGTGGGGGGGAAGAGGAGGAACATTGGGGATAAGTGGGGGGAGAGGGGGACATTGGGGATAAGTGGGGGGAAGAGGAGGAACGTTGGGGATAAGTGGGGGTAAAGGAGGAACATTGGGGATAAGTGGGGGGAAGAGGAGGAACATTGGGGATAAGTGGGGGGAAGAGGAGGAACATTGGGGATAAGTGGGGGGAGAGGAGGAACACTGGGGATAAGTGGAGGGAGAGGAGGAACATTGGGGATAAGTGGGGGGAAAGGAAGAACATTGGGGATAAGTGGGGGGAAAGGAGGAACATTGGGGATAAGTGGGGGGAAGAGGAGGAACACTGGGGATAAGTGGGGGGAAGAGGAGGAACATTGGGGATAAGTGGGGGGAAGAGGAGGAACATTGGGGATAAGTGGGGGGAAGAGGAGGAACATTGGGGATAAGTGGGGGGAAGAGGAGGAACATTGGTGATAAGTGGGGGGAGAGGAGGAACATTGGGGATAAGTGGGGGGAGAGGAGGAACATTGGGGATAAGTGGGGGGAGAGGAGGAACATTGGGGATAAGTGGGGGAAGAGGAGGAACATTGGGGATAAGTGGGGGGAAGAGGAGGAACATTGGTGATAAGTGGGGGGAGAGGAGGAACATTGGGGATAAGTGGGGGGAGAGGAGGAACATTGGGGATAAGTGGGGTGGGGGGGTGTGAGTGTAGTGTTCCCTATGGATTGGTACCCAGCAATGAATGCAGAAATTTGATGGTGAACTTCCAGGGCTTCCAGTTGTTCTCCATCCTGGGACCCGGCCATACCTCCATGAAAGGAACTTTACTTGCCGGGTTTCAGAAGACGTGTTCCTAAGATTTACGGCACCTCAGAACCTGCAGATCATGGAGGTCTGACAACGGTCTGCAGATCATGGAGGTCTGACAACGGTCTGCAGATCATGGAGGTCTGACAACGGTCTGCAGATCATGGAGGTCTGACAACGGTCTGCAGATCATGGAGGTCTGACAACGGTCTGCAGATCATGGAGGTCTGACAACACTTCTTCTTGTTAAAGTGGTTATTAGACTTATTACGGGCTGAGTAGACAATTATTCCATGATGTCATCCAGCAAGGAGGGAGCAGGGAGGACAGGAGGACACAGGAGGCCTGGGGGGGACTAGAAAAGGTTCTTAAAGGAGCAGTCCATTCTAGACTGAAGATGAAGGCCTGAGATGCTTAGCAGTTTGTGGCTTCAGGTGGCCCTCGCTGGCATCCCTTCCTGTGACACGGACAATCCCAGACCCGTGACCCCGACCTCTTATCAGTGTATGGGCCGGTCCACAAAAAGTCCACAAAGAGTTGGTCCACTGAAGCTTGATATTTCATTGTTTTGTAGAGGGTGGAGAGTTAAACCACCAGACCTATCCCTCTACTGGTGAGTTCCCAGGTCTGTACATGTTATTATGAGGGGTTCCCACCATCCCTGTGCTGAGTTCCCGGGTCTGTACACCCGCTGTGCCCATTATGAGGGGTTCCCACCATCCCTGTGCTGAGTTCCCGGGTCTGTACCCCCGCTGTGCCCATTATGAGGGGTTCCCACCATCCCTGTGCTGAGATCCCGGCTCTGTACCCCTGCTGTGTCCATTATGAGGGGTTCCCACCATCCTTGTGCTGAGTTCCCGGCTCTGTACACTCGCTGTGCCCATTATGAGGGGTTCCCACCATCCCTGTGCTAAGCTCCAGGGTCTGTACGCCCCCCTGTGCCCATTATGAGGGGTTCCCACCATCCCTGTGCTGAGTTCCTAGCTCTGTACGCCCCCTGTGCCCATTATGAGGGGCTTCCACCATCCCTATGCCGATTTCCCGGCTCTGTACACCCACTGTGCCCATGATGAGAGGTTCCCACCATTCCTGTGCTGAGTTCCCGGCTCTGTACACCCGCTGTGCCCATTATGAGGGATTCCCACCATCCCTGTGCTGAGTTCCTGGGTCTGTACGCCCACTGTGCACATTATGAGGGGTTCCCACCATCCCTGTGCTGAGTTCCTGGGTCTGTACGCCCGCTGTGCCCATTATGAGGGGTTCCTGCCAAACCTTCCCATAGACACCCTCCTAAACCTTGTGGACGGCCTTCCCAGAAGAGTTGAAGCTGTTATAGCTGCAAAGGGCGGGGCCAACTCAATATTGAACCCTACGGACTAAGACTGGGGGGTCATTAAAGGTCATGTGCGTGGGAAGGGGCGGGGCCAACTCAATATTGAACCCTACGGACTAAGACTGGGGGGGCATTAAAGGTCATGTGTGTGGAAAGGGCGGCAGCCCAACACTTGGGGTAATATAGTGTATATATAAAGCAGGAGATGGTAACACCGCCAAATGTCTGATTTATAATGGAAAAAAAATTACTTGGATACACAAAAGGGGAGAGAACAGCCAAAGGAAGTTAAAGTAGAATAGAATAGAAAAGAATTGAATAGAAAAGAATAAAATAGAAAAAAACAATAGAATAAAATAAAATAGAATATAACTGTCTTCCAAAATTCAAATTTCAAATAAACTACATTTGAATCTGAACAGAATTTAAAAGAATAGAACAGAATAGAAAAAAAAACCAACAGAATAACATATAAAAAAATATAACTGTCTTCCAAAATTCAAATTTTGAATAGAATAAATTTGAAAAGAATAGAATAGAAAAAATAGAATATAACCGTTTTTCAAAATTCAAATAGAATAGATTAGAATTGAATAGAATAGAAAAAAATAGAATAGAATTGAATAGAAAAGAATAGAATAGAAAAAAAATAGAATAAAATAGAAATATTATAGAAATAAATATAACCTTCTTCCAAAATTCTAATTTTGAATAGAATAAATTTGAAAAGAATAGAATAGAAAAAATAGAATATAACCGTTTTTCAAAATTCAAATAGAATAGATTAGAATTGAATAGAATAGAAAAAAAATAGAATAGAATTGAATAGAAAAGAATAGAATAGAAAAAAAATAGAATAGAATAGAAATATTATAGAAATAAATATAACCTTCTTCCAAAATTCTAATTTTGAATAGAATAAATTTGAAAAGAATAGATGAGAATAGAAAAAATAGAATAAAATAGAATAGAATATAACCGTTTTTCAAAATTCAAATAGAATAGATTAGAATTGAATAGAAAAGAAAAGAATAGGAAAAAAAAAACACTAGAATAGAATAGAAATATAATAGAAAGAAATATAACCTTCTTCCAAAATTCTAATTTCGAATAGAATAAATTCGTATACAAATAAAAGTAGAATAGAACAAAAAAATAATAGAATAGAAAGAATTGAACGGTCTTCAGAAAATTTCAAATAAATAAATTCAATAAATAAATAAACAAATTCAAATAGAATAAAATCAAAGTTGAATAGAATAGAATAGAAACGTAATAGAAAGAAATATAACCGTCTTCCGAAATTCTAATTTCGAATAGAATAAATTAGAATGCCAATTCAATTCCGAATTCAGTCGAATTTAATTTGTATCGAATCAAATCCGAAAACGAAATGAATTCCCGAAAACAATTGAAATATGAGACAAAATGATTTACACCCCGGTCGTACTGGATGTGATTTACATGCCAAGTCGCACCCTATTGTCCGCCATTACAGCGGCCATATTGGCGCGGTTCAGGCTTGGTTGGAGCCGCGCCGATCTCTAAAGTCGTCCATGCGCTACTTTTGGTGCGATTTGCACAGAATTTTCTTTTCTCTCCAGGTCACAGCTTTATATTTCTCGCACGATTCTCCCGTCATTGACGCAAAATTTGTTTGTTTCTCAAAAAATTTCCAACATGCCCGATCACTCCAATTCGATGGTCACACGAAAAATTGGCCGTTTCTGTGGCCCACTAATGGTGCGTAATTCGAACGAAGATTCTTAGAAAAGATTTTCGAAAGAAAACTTTTTTTCGGAATTCGACCCGTGTGTGGTTGGCTTTATGCAGGCCATAGATGGGTCGAAAATCGGACGATTGTTGCACCATTAGTGGGTTAGTTGGTCGGCCGTTTTTCGGGGTTTTGGCACATTTTTTTTAGCGGTAAACTTGGAAAAAATCGGCTGATTTTCCTGGCAATGATGGGCAAATCGGCCAATCGTTTTATCGATAAAAAATCTGAGCATGAGCTGTGACCTGGAAGAAGCAGAAGCAGGAGAAGTAGAAAAGAAGGAGAAAAAAAAGGAGAAGAAGAAAAAGAAGAGGAAGAGGGAAAAGAAAAAGGAGAAGAAGAAAAGAAGAAGAAGAAGGAGAAGAAGAGGGATAAGAAAAAGAGGAAGAAAAAGAAGAGAAGGAGAAGAAGAAGAAGTAGAAAAAGAAGGAGAAGAAGCAAAAGAAGAGGAAGAAGAAGAAGAGGGAGAAGAAAAGGAGAAGGAGAAGAAGAAGAAAAAGGAGGAGAAGGAGAAGAAAAAGAAGGAGAAGGAGAAGAAGAAGGAGAAGAGGGAGAAGAAAAAGGAGAAGAGGGAGAAGAAAAAGGAGAAGAAGAAGAAAAAGAAGAAGAAGAAAAAGAAGAGGAAGGAGGAGAAGAAGAAAAGAAGAAGGAGAAGAGAAAAGGAGAAGAAGCAAAAGAAGAGGAAGAAGAAGAAGAAGAGGAAGAAGAAGAAGAGGGAGAAGAAAAGAAGAAGAAGAAAAAGAAGGAGAAGGAGAAGGAGAAGAGGGAGAAGAAAAAGGAGAAGAGGGAGAAGAAAAAGAAGGAGAAGAAAAAGAAGAGGAAGGAGGAGAAGAAGAAAAGAAGGAGAAGAGAACAGAAGAAGAGGAAGGAGAAGAGGAAGAAGAGGGAGAAGTAAAAGAAGAAGAAGGAGAAGAAAAAGAAGAAGAAAAGAAAGGAGAAGAAGAAGGAGAAGTAGAAAAAGAAGAGGGAGAAGAAAAAAAAGAGGAAGAAGAGGAAGAAGAAGAAGAGGAGGGAGAAGAAGAAGAAGAGGAGGGAGAAGAAAAATAAGAATTCCAGTCCGCTATTATATTTTATAGTAAAAGTCTTTCAGTTGCAACAATGTATCTATATGTATCCGAATAAAACCATCTGTATCCGAAATTGATACAAATAGATACATTGTTGCAACCGCAATACTTTTTCATGTCAAATACAATAGCGGAGCTCTCTGCAGGGACAGAAGTAATTAAATGCCGGCCGTAGATGGGATGAAAATCGGCTGATTTTTTTTTACCGTTGGTGGTAACGTCGGCCGATTGAACGACCAATTTTTCATTTTTGTTTTTTTAAAAACGGACAGTTTTTCGATCCGTCTATGGCCTGCATTAGTCACGCGATTTCAAAGTCGGGCTTGATGTAACCGGGGGGGTTAAATAAGGAATGGGAATGAAGCGACCGTTTTTGGCCCCGCCCAGCTCCCCCCTCCAGGGACACATCTAGGCTCGGTTCTGCAGTACGTTGGACCTACCTGTTGCATCTTCTCCAGGTCCAGGCTGGGTCGGCTGTACTTGTCTCCAAAGCCTTGTCTGTGCCTCTTGCAGGGCATTCCTTGGTCGAACGTTGACCCCATACTTGTGAATAGAATGGGGCGGGAGGCGGGGTTCCGGCTCAGGGGGGTGGGGTTTCGGCTCAGGGGTGGTAGTCTCTTCGGCGGGGAAGCGCTGAACAGGATGGGGCTGGGATTGGCGCGGAGGCCCTCGCTCTGCTCTACAGGCCTGAAGGACATGGCGCACAGGTGCTTGACCTCCTCGTCGCTGGACGATGTGTTGTCGCTGTGGCAGCTCAGCCGGCTCACCTGCGACCATTTACGTTTCTCGGCGGCGAATTCCCTGCTGATGCGTTCCAGCTCCTCCTCCGAACTGTGGCGGTCCAGGCCGGCGTGGAAGAGGGAGCGCACCTTGCAGCACTGGTTCTCTTGGTTCTGCAGCTGGTTGGTGGCCAAGGGGGTCAAGATGCAATTTCGTCTTCTCTCTGGGGGAGACAAGAAATGAGAAATGTGGGGGAGGGGTCAGTTCACATGATGGCCGCCGGACTCGGGGCGAGGAGCTGGGTCATTATCGCACACCAGCCACTCACCGCTTCCTGTGGATCTAATGGATGCCGATTGGCCGGAGCTCCCCGTCTGCTCCATTAGATAACCCCGTCATTGGCAGCATTCCAAAATCAATGGTGATCCTGCCATGACGGTCCTTCTTCTGACACTTCCTGTTATAGGGTGACACAGGGCCCAATCTAGGGGGGTGCTGGGGTGGCCTGTTTCCTCCCCCCCCCCCCCCCCCCCCCCCAGATTTTAGCTTTGCCCCTCCCCCAGGTTTTTGAGAGTAAATACACTGATCCATGAGCCAGTCTGATGGAGACACCTGATGTGTGGGGGCACTCTGGGGGGGCCCCGATGTAAGGGGGCACTCTGGTGGGGGGGGCCTTTCCATGTAAGGGGGTACTCTGTTGGGGGGACCCCCCGATGTATGGGGGCACTCTGGTGGGGGGGACCCCCCGATGTAGGAAGGCACTTGATGTATGGGAATACCTGATTTAAGGGGGCACTCTGATGGGAATACCTGATGTAAGGGGGCACTCTGATGGGGACACCCGATGTATGGGGGCACTCTGATGGGGACACCCGATGTATGGGGGCACGCTGATGGGGACACCTGATGTATGGGGGCACGCTGATGGGGACACCTGATGTATGGGGGCACGCTGATGGGGACACCTGATGTATGGGGGCACTCTGATGGGGACACCCGATGTATGGGGGCACGCTAATGGGGACACCCGATGTGTGGGGGCACTCTGATGGGGACACCCGATGTATGGGGGCACTCTGATGGGGACACCTGATGTATGGGGGCACTCTGATGGGTAAGGGGACACCTGACGGGGACACCTGATGTATTGGGACACTCTGGAGACACCTGATGTAGGGGGGCATCTGATGAGGACACCTAATGTATGGGGACACCTGATGTATGGGGACACTCTAATGTATGGGGCAGAGGAGGACTGAACAATCGAGCACTCGGGCACTGCTCGAGGGCCTGGGGTCAGTAGGGGGCCCCATGAAATGCCCCTGGTACCTTTTTATAGGCTTTTTGGGTGTGCTTTGAGTGTGGGTGAGGACACAGGGGCCCCATGATCCCCTATTGCCCGGGTGCCCCATGAGTTGTCAGTCCACCCCTGGTATGGGGACACTCTGATGTATGGGGACACCTGATGTATGGGGACACTCTGATGGGGACACCTGGTGTATGGGGACACTCTGATGGGGACACCTGGTGTATGGGGACACTCTGATGGGGACACTAGGTGTATGGGGACACTCTGATGGGGACACTAGGTGTATGGGGACACTCTGATGGGGACACCTGGTGTATGGGGACACTCTGATGGGGGCACCTGGTGTATGGGGACACTCTGATGGGGACACTAGGTGTATGGGGACACTCTGATGGGGACACCTGATGTATGGGGACACCTGATGTATGGGGACACTCTGATGGGGACACCTGATGTATGGGGGCACTCTGATGGGGACACCTGATGTATGGGGGCACTCTGATGGGGACACCTGATGTATGGGGACACCTGATGTATGGGGGCACTCTGATGGGGACACCTGATGTATGGGGACACTCTGATGGGGACACCCGATGTATGGGGACACTCTGATGGGGACACCTGGTGTATGGGGACACTCTGATGGGGACACTGATGTATGGGGACACTCTGATGGGGACACCCGATGTATGGGGACACTCTGATGGGGACACCGATGTATGGGGGCACTCTGATGGGGACACCCGATGTATGGGGGCACTCTGATGGGGACACCTGATGTATGGGGGCACTCTGATGGGGACACCTGATGTATGGGGACACTCTGATGGGGACACCCGATGTATGGGGACACTCTGATGGGGACACCTGATGTATGGGGACACTCTGATGGGGACACCCGATGTATGGGGACACTCTGATGGGGACACCTGATGTATGGGGACACTCTGATGGGTTCTGATATAAGGAGGAACAGGTTTTGTTTTAAACATTCTAATCTAATGAAAACCTTGGCACACAGTGGCTGAGTGGTTAGCACTTCCACCTGGCAGTACTAAGGTTATTGGTCCAAATCCCAACCACGGCACCACCTGCTTGGACTTTGCATGTTCTCCCTGTGCCTGCGTGGGTTTCCTCCGGGTACTCTGGTTTCCTCCCACACTCCAAAGACATGCTGGGATGTGAATTGGCTCCTGTCTACATTGTCCCTAGTATGTGTATGTATGAATGTGAGTTAGGGGCCTTAGATTGTACGCTCCTCAGGGGCGGGGCCTGATGGGAATGTACAATATAAAGCGCTGCGTACATTGATGGTATATAAGTACCTGAAATAAATAAACCTGATAAATATTGGTGCTTCCCAGGCCATGAGATTCTGTGACAGACAGTCAGACTCACACACAGTCCTTACACCCCCTGACTTTTTTTTACTGCACCCCCAGATCAGATAGGCTAGATCCGTCCCTGGGGTGACAACATTCTGTCCCTGTCTCGCAGTTGTGCTCTTGCGTTGTCACCCCATCACAGTGCCACCTGATGGAGACTACCAGCGAACATTGCAACACTCATTACACAGACACTGTTGTCACCGTCAGGAAACCTGAGAAATGTCATGCTGGCTGCACAGGTTGTGTTTGACAGGCGGTAGTGCCCGTTGAACATGAAAGTCGATAGAGTTCCTGCTGTAAGCAAGGGGGTAAGAACGGGGCTCAACCATGTGGTTTTATCCCCCCCCAAACCTCTACTGTAAATGGCCCTAATACCTTACTCCTCCCCCTGGCAGGCTTACAGCCCCCCCCCCCCTCTTCTCTACAACACTCCAGGTTGCACACAGTCCCCACTGCCCCCATGTACAATGCAGGACTGTTGGCCCGCATTGTACCTGATGATGTCAGAGTGAAGCCGACTGCCGAAGCACCAATGAGAAGATACTGTGGGGTGACCAGGCGCACAGTATGGAGGAGGGCTGCAGGAGTGAGGAATCGGGTACTACAGGTTATTCCTCTACCTCTAGACTTAACCAGCACTGCTGCAGTGCAGGGGGAGGCCCAACTGCAAGGGTCATTTTTTTTTCTGGTGCTCAGAGTGGGAATTTTAAAAAAAACGTCAGTTGTGTTTAATGTACAGCATAAAAAATGGCAGTTGTTTTTGATATACGGCGTAAAAAAAAATTGCAGTTGTTTTTGATATATGGCATAAAAAAATGGCAGGTTTTTTTATATATTGCATAAAACAGGCAATTTTTGATATACAGCATAAAAAATGGCAGTTGTTTTTTATATACAGCATAAACAATTGCAGTTGTTGCTATACAGCATTAAAAATGGCAATTTGTGATATACAACATAAAAAATGGCAGTTTCTTCTGATATACAGCACAAAAATGGCAGTTGTTTCTGATATACAGCACAAAAATGGCTGTTTTTGATATACAGCATAAAGAAATGTCAGTTGTTTTTGATATACAGCATAAAGAAATGTCAGTTGTTTTTGATATACAGCATTAGGCTCCATACACACTGGGCTTAAAAAAAAAAAAAAAATCAGTTCCCTTGGCACAAAAAAAACACTGAAAAATAATTTTTGTGCACAGTTTAGGCGAGTTTTGCATCTTTTCTTGCCAGAAAGCTCAAACCAGAACGGTTGTTTTTCCTGCCTGTAAACATTGAGCTGAAAATATCGTCCTAACGAGCCGTGGACCCGTAGGAGGACACTACGCTACTTCTACAGGAAACACACAACTCCTGTAGAAGCAGTGATTTTTAAATCAGTGTGCATGGAGCCTTAAAAAATGTCAGTTGTTTTTGATGTACAGCATAAAAAAAGGTAGCTTTTGATATACAGCATAAAAAAGGGCAGTTGTTTTTGATATATAGTATTAAAAAATGGCAGTTGTTTTTGAAGTACAGCATAAAAAAATGGTAGTTTTTGATATACAGCATAAAAAAGGGAAGTTGTTTTTGATGCATAGTATCAAAAAAATGGCAGTTTTTGATGTACAGCATAAAAAAGGTAGCTTTTGATATACAGCATAAAAAAGGGCAGTTGTTTTTGATATATAGTATTAAAAAAATGGCAGTTGTTTTTGAAGTACAGCATAAAAAAATGGTAGTTTTTGATATACATCATAAAAAAGGGCAGTTGTTTTTGATGTATAGTATCAAAAAAATGGCAGTTGTTTTTGAAGTGCAGCATAAAAAAATGGTAGTTTTTGATATACAGCATAAAAAATGGCAGTTGTTTTTGATGTACAGTATAAAAAATGGCAGTTTTTTTATGTACAGCATAAAAATGGCAGTTGTTTTGATATACATCATTAAAAAATGGCAGTTGTTTTTGACATACATCATTAAAAAAATGGCAGTTGTTTTTGAAGTACAGCATAAAAAAATGGTAGTTTTTGATATACAGCATAAAAAAGGGCAGTTGTTTTTGATGTATAGTATCAAAAAAATGGCAGTTGTTTTTGAAGTACAGCATAAAAAAATTGTAGTTTTTGATATACAGCATAAAAAATGGCAGTTGTTTTTGATGTACAGTATAAAAAATGGCAGTTGTTTTTGATGTACAGCATAAAAATGGCAGTTGTTTTGATATACATCATTAAAAAATGGCAGTTGTTTTTGACATACATCATTAAAAAAAATGGCAGTTGTTTTTGATGTACAGCACTTTAGTATGACTCATACGCCGTTCAGTTGGTTTCATTCTACTTTAGGAGGATTTTCAGATGACGGACATTTTTGCACTGCATGCGGCTCCGTATTTGTGTTACATTTGGTAAATATAGAAATTTGTAGATTAGCCAATAGGGGGAGCTCTCCAGGATATTCTGGTCTCTACCTGCTGAGATATCGGCCACATGGGGAGTGCATTGTTCTTAAAGCCCTCCAAGCACCCAACCCCCACTGCACCCCCACTGCACCCCCCACCCCCCTCACTGCACCCCCACCCCCCCATGGTTTTAATCTCTTTTCACTCACCTTTATCTGGTGTCTCCTGGCTGGTCATGAGACATGCGGTGTCAGTGGGTGATGCTGAGAGCGGTGCTCATCAACGCCAATCTGTGCGTCAATAAACCGAGTGCAGAGCGCCATCCTCAGGGTGGGGGGGGGGACTGTCACAGCCTTTCCTCAATCAGAATGTTGGATGTCATTCAAGACTGAGGACATCTTGTGGTGGAGAAGAAGTACTACAGGGGACAGCTCTCCATGGAAGGCGAGTATTGTGACTTGGACTGTTTGGGGGGGGGGGAGTTAACTTATTTTGGAAACCAGAGAATACACGGATCACAGGCTGTGACTCCTTCTAGGTGACTCCCACAGCACACATGGAAGTGTCCTACAAAATCACTCAGACGGGACTGTATCTCTGCAGTGCATTTGTCAGAGACCATTGCGACCATGGGTCTGCACATGCGTAGGTGTCTGTCAAGACATGCAGGCAGCAGGGCACTAGGACCCAGGCGCACCCGTAACCTATGACGGCGCTGGGTAGGCACTAGGACCCAGGCGCATCCGTCACCTATGACGGCGCTGGGTAGGCACTAGGACCCAGGCGCACCCGTCACCTATGACGGCGCTGGGTAGGCACTAGGACCCAGGTGCACCCGTCACCTATGACGGCGCTGGGCAGGCACTAGGACCCAGGCGCACCCATCACCCATGACGGCGCTGGGCAGGCACCAGGACCTAGGCTGCGCCTGTCACCTATGACGGCGCTGGGCAGGCACTAGGACCCAGGTGCACCCGTCACCTATGACGGCGCTGGGCAGGCACTAGGACCCAGGCTGCGCCTGTCAGGCGCAGGGTGGGCTACTTAAACCAGCCCTGCACAGACACAAGTTGCCGTATGGTCTGATCTTGTTCCTGTGATCTGTGAGTTGGTTCCTGACCTTTGCTTGAACCGGACCTTGCTGATATTCTCCTGCCCTGACCCTCTGGCCCGTTTGACCACGCTATTGCTCAGCCATCCATCCGACCCGCATGGATTAGCTGGTACTCTCCAGACCTGTCTGCCTCTTCACGTCAGGCTCTCTACCTGTCATTACCTCTGGTGATTCCTCTACCTCAGGTCGGTGTACTCAGGGGCCGCGACCTGGTCACTGTCCGCTCCAAGCCCATCCCCACCATCAGGGGCTCTGGTGAACAAGCGGACTGGGGCTTAGACTCCGCGCTCTGGGGAATCCTGTCCTGTTGACTGCTAGAGTACACCAGGTGGTCCATAACAGCATTGTGGGAAAGGCAGCCTGAATCATGTCATACAATGTACACCAATGGCGTCCTATCAGGAGAGGCGTGTCCTAACCTTTGTCAATCTGGGCAAGTTCCTGGTTTTCACCTTCAGAATCCTCACTGTCCTCCTCATCACTCGGGGGGTATGAAATCTGGGGGAGAAAAGACAAAAAAAGATAAATACTATATAGAATATTCATTTTATACATCCATGGAACTCTCTGCCCCAGAGGAGCTTACACTCTAATGTCCCCTCCCCCGCAGTCCCATCAGTCTCTGTACCAGAGGAG
Organism: Staurois parvus; assembly: GCF_062004578.1. Classification (NCBI taxonomy): domain Eukaryota; kingdom Metazoa; phylum Chordata; class Amphibia; order Anura; family Ranidae; genus Staurois; species Staurois parvus. The sequence continues at coordinate 82,897 of NW_028320301.1, read as the reverse complement.
CTTACGCTCTAATGCCCCCTCCCCCACAGTCACATCAGTCTCTGTACCAGAAGAGCTTACACTCTAATGTCCCCTCCCCCCGCAGTCCCATCAGTCTCTGTACCAGAGGAGCTTACGGTCTAATGTCCCCTCCCCCAAAGTCCCATCAGTCTCTGTACCAGAGGAGCTTACGCTCTAATGTCCCCTCCCCCACAGTCCCATCAGTCTCTGTACCAGAGGAGCTTACACTCTAGTAGTATATACTGCTTTGCAGAAACCACAAGCCTTCCCAGAGACACCCACCACTGTTGCACACATACAGGAGGTCATGCAGAGACCAGTTCATTGGTCCATGTAGTTGCCTGAAGGGGAGGAGCCGGCACGCCTGTGCAAGACTGGAGGGGAGGAGCCGGTACGCCTGTGCAAGACTGGAGGGGAGGAGCCGGTACGCCTGTGCAAGACTGGAGGGGAGGAGCCAGTACACCTGTGCAAGACTGGAGGGGAGGAGCCAGCACACCTGTGCAAGACTGGAGGGGAGGAGCCGGCACGCCTGTGCAAGACTGAAGGGGAGGAGCCGGTACGCCTGTGCAAGACTGAAGGGGAGGAGCCAGCACATCTGTGCAAGACTGGAGGGGAGGAGCCGGCACACCTGTGCAAGACTGGAGGGGAGGAGCCGGTACACCTGTGCAAGCCTGAAGGGGAGGAGCCGGTACACCTGTGCAAGACTGAAGGGGAGGAGCCGGTACACCTGTGCAAGACTGGAGGGGAGGAGCCGGTACACCTGTGCAAGACTGGAGGGGAGGAGCCGGCACACCTGTGCAAGACTGGAGGGGAGGAGCCGGTACACCTGTGCAGGACTGGAGGGCAGGCCGGAGGTCGGCTGATGTTGGTATTCAGGAGACGTCCTCCCGCTCCCACTATGAAGGTGACCTCACTGGAGCTCGGAGTGCTTCTCGTGTCGAATACAACGAATAGATCACTTATTACTCGGTCTGGAAGATTCCTGGAAAGATCTGCAAACCGTAAAAAAACGGTTTCTGGAAAAGTGACTCTCCGGAACTTTCCAAAGCGGCAGAGACTGACCCCGAATTGTCTGAGTGCATCTAAAGCCAAACCGGATTTCTGTTTTTATTTTCTTTGGACCCGGACTGATTCGGACCCTCGCCCTGATTCGGACCCTCGCCCTGATTCGGACTCTCGCCCTGATTTCCTGTGGTCACCCCAATCGGAGATCATTTAGGAAATCTCATTTCACTTGTTTTACTGGGTTGGTGGAGCCAAAACTTTCCTTTTTTTAAAGCTGAACTTCAGCCAGATAAAAAAATGAAAAAATGAAGACCTGATAAAAAAAAAAAGATACCAAACCAACTTTTGCTGCAATATTCAGCTTCAATAATGAGATCCCCCGCAGTACCTTCCTCTGTCACTAGATGTCCTTAGTCTGATGGCCAGCATCATTCCACCCATTTCCTAAGTGTGGACTGTCCTGGACCCGCCCCCAGCCTGTGATTGGAGGAGGAAAGGAGAAGGAACAGTGATGAGCTAATCTGTCACTCTGCTCTCTCCTACTATCAGCATGATTTTAGTAGCTCATGAACTCCTTGTGCTGCTTTTTCCTCTCAAATTCCAGCCATGCTGTACAGGGGAGTGCATGAAGCAGATATCAGGTCATGTTCGAGTGACAACCCCTTTCCATTTAGTTTTTGCTGTGTCACCATGGGGAGTTTTTTTCTTCACTTCCTGTCCCAGAGATGCACACCTACTATACCCATGAAGAGGGGTTCCCACCATCCCCGTGCAGAGTTCTCAGGTCTGTAAACCCGCTGTGCCCATTATGAGGGGTTCCCACCATCCCGGTGCCAAGTTCCCAGCTCGGTATGCCTGCTGTGCCCATTATGAGAGGTTCCCACCATCTCTGTGCAAAGTTCCCCGGTCTGTACACCCGCTGTGCCCATTAGGGGTTCCACCCGCTGTGCCCATTAGGGGTTCCCACCATCCCTGTGCTGAGTTCCTGGGTCTGTACGCCCGCTGTGCCCATTAGGGGTTCCCACCATCCCTGTGCTGAGTTCCCGCCTGTACACCCACTGTGCCCATTATGAGGGGTTCCCACCATCCCTGTGCTGAGTTTCCGGCTCTGTACGCCTGCTGTGCCCATTATGAGGGGTTCCCACCATCCCTGTACTGAGTTCCTGGGTCTGTACGCCCGCTGTGCCCATTATGAGGGGTTCCCACCATCCCTGTGCCGAGTTGCCGGGTCTTTACACCCCCTGTGCCCATTGTGAGGGGTTCCCACCATCTCTGTGCTACGTTGCCTGGTCTGTACACCCAACTCAGCTCTCCAGGATCCACTTAGACTTCTTTGTACTGAGTCTGACCCTTTAAGTGGTTATAAAAAGGAGAAGTCCAACAAGTGGCAACATTACAAAAAATTATCTGAATAGAAAAACAACAAATTGATTGAACCCGGTCATGCGGGTGGTGACAGGAGAACCAGCTCTCGCCAGTTTGCAGAAAGAGCGGTGCTGAGCGACGCATGGAAGAGAGCAGAGCAGAGAATTCTGGGATCAGCTGTCTCCCTGGAGTGCAGCCAACTTTCACTTCTCAGATTTCGCAGTATGGAGGATGCGGAGGAGGACAGAGGAGGACAGAGGCGGCTCACTCACCCAAAGTGCAGGAAAGACACCTGGGGAGGATTACATAAGAGCTGGCCTTAAAGGGAAATTCCATGTTATCCCATCCAAGATACCAAATAATCAGGAGAACACAATGTAGAAGGTCCAATCCAACCCAAATACTGCAATGGTACACTATACAGCCAACATGTATGCACACCTGAGCGTAAACATGACCATCATACCTACTACATGACCATCACACCTACTACATGACCATCACCCCTACTACATGACCAAAAGTACGTGACCATCACACCTGCTACATGACCATCACACCTACTACATGACCAAAAGTACGTGACCATCACACCTACTTCATGACCATCACACCTGCTACATGACCATCACACCTACTACATGACCAAAAGTACGTGACCATCACACCTACTACATGACCAAAAGTACGTGACCATCACACCTACTTCATGACCATCACACCTGCTACATGACCATTACACCTACTACATGACCATCACATCTACTACATGACCAAAAGTACGTGACCATCACACCTGCTACATGACCATCACACCTACTACATGACCAAAAGTACGTGACCATCACACCTACTACATGACCATCACATCCACTACATGACCATCACACCTACTACATGACCAAAAGTACGTGACCATCACACCTGCTACATGACCATCACACCTACTACATGACCAAAAGTACGTGACCATCACACCTACTTCATGACCATCACACCTGCTACGTGACCATCACACCTGCTACATGACCATCACACCTACTACATGACCAAAAGTACGTGACCATCACACCTACTACATGACCATCACATCCACTACATGACCATCACACCTACTACATGACCATCACATCTACTACATGACCAAAAGTACGTGACCATCACACCTGCTACATGACCATCACACCTACTACATGACCAAAAGTACGTGACCATCACACCTACTACATGACCATCACATCCACTACATGACCATCACACCTACTACATGACCAAAAGTACGTGACCATCACACCTGCTACATGACCATCACACCTACTACATGACCAAAAGTACGTGACCATCACATCTACTACATGACCATCACATCCACTACATGACCAAAAGTACATGACCATCACACCTACTACATGACCAAAAGTATGTGACCATCGCACCTACTACATGACCAAAAGTATGTGACCATCACACCTACTACATGACCATCACATCCACTACATGACCAAAAGTATTTGACCATCACACCTACTACATGACCAAAAGTATGTGACCATCACACCTACTACATGACCAAAAGTATGTGACCATCACACCTACTACATGACCAAAAGTATGTGACTATCACACCTACTACATGACCAAAAGTACGTGACCATCACATCTACTAAAAGACCAATACTATGTGAACCCCTCTGCAAATGATGGAGTTCAGGTGTCTCCAGTGAAGGGTCCTGGTAACAAAAGCATTGTAGACAATAGTGCTCCTCCAACCTTGTGGTAACAGTTTGGTGAAGACCCTTTTCTGTCCTCCATGACTGTCCCCTGTGTACAAGGACAGCTCCATAAAGACATGGTGTGACCAGTTTGGGGATGGAGGAACTCGAGTGTCCTGAACACCTTTGGGATGAACTGAAGTGCCAACTGTGATCTAGATCTTCTCATCCAATGGCAGTACTTAACCCATGGCCGGTGCAAGGATTTTTGTCCACACAGGTGAAGGTGCATTTTGCATCAGTGTCTCCCATCACTGTGCCCTCTCTTTCATGGTGTTCCCAATCACTGTGCTCCCATGACTGTGCCCCCCCCCCCATCACTGTGCTCCCCCTGCCACTGTGTCCCCTATCATTGTGCCTCCCTTTTACTTTGCCCTCCCCAATTACTATGTTCTTACTGGGCAGGAGCCGCCAGGAGCCAGAGTCCAGGGTGGAGCTGGCAGGCGGAGCAACTCTGTGCAGAGGTGGTTAGCGCATCATCAGTAGCTTAGGATGCCGACCGTGATCAGCAATGGACGACTGCAATGGAAGACAAGTGTTTTATAAACACAAATGCCCAGCAGGTGGCCAGGGAGTTGGATTTTACCCCCCCCCCCATATCCCTGCACCCTAAGGAGGTTGCTTAAGCTGCCTTTTGCTGGCACTGGCCCTGACCTCATAAATGGCCACAAATTCCCCCAGACACCATCCAAAATCTTTGGAAAGTCTTCCTAGGATAATGGAGGATGATATAGCCGAAGAGGGCAACTCCATACTGGTGGCCATGGAGGAAGGGTGGCAACTCCTTATGAATGGCCATGGAGGGAGGGGGCAACTCCATATGAATGGCCATGGAGCGAGGGGGCAACTCCATATGCATGGCCATGGAGGGAGGGGGCAACTCCATATGAATGGCCATGGAGCGAGGGGGCAACTCCATATGAATGGCCATGGAGGGAGGGGGCAACTCCACATGAATGGCCATGGAGGGAGGGGGCAACTTCATATGAATGGCCATGGAGGGAGGGGGCAACTCCACATGAATGGCCATGGAGGGAGGGGGCAACTCCATATGCATGGCCAGGGAGGGAGGGGGCAACTCCATATGGAATGGCCATGGAGGGAGGGGGCAACTCCATATGGAATGGCCATGGAGGGAGGGGGCAACTCCATATGCATGGCCATAGAGGGAGGGGGCAACTCTATATGAATGGCCATGGAGGGAGGGGGCAACTCCATATGAATGGCCATGGAGGGAGGGGGCAACTCCATATGGATGGCCATGGTTGGTTCTGGAATGGGAAGTCCAACAAGCTCATGTAGGTGTGATGGTGAGGTGGCCACAATATTTTGTCTGACAAATGTGAGGTTTTATTAATAAATGCGGAGGAACGTTGCTGCGGTGCTGGGGACATTTATCTTTCTATATTCAGAGCAGACCATGCAGCTGCTCTGGGGCCCCTCACTCCTTCCTACGTAGGGATTTATATAGGTAGCACTTTTGTAATTAAATAAATCCAGATCTAGTTTTTGAGCAATTATTAGGATTTTTAGGATTAGGATTGTGGACTTGCCTTTAATATGGAGACCGGGGAGCCGGGGAAGGGGACCTTAATGCTTTGTTATGGGGCCCCATCAGGAATAGATCGATCTGTAGGGAAGGTTCCCTACAGGAATGGTTGGAGATACAAACTTTCCTCGGATTTCACTTTTAACCAATTTAATGTCAGTTGGCGGCTGACTGGATTGCAACTGACATTTTGCTGCCTCTTCCCCTCCTCCGACATGTGATTGTAATCTGGTCAGATCTCTCAGCGCTGTGGCTCCGGATGTCGTTTTGTTCCGTTTAACCACAAACTCCAATCTAGAGGCCACTGTGAAGATCCCATCTGCGTGTCGGTCACAATTACAGACAGATTGCCCCTCCATCAGATGACAGTTGACCGGTCTGGTCTATGCTGAAGCTTTTCTAGTAGAAATAGTTTCTTCGTCTGGACAGACTTTAGGGAGCAGCTGGACCTGTAGGCTCTACCTGGCCATCTCCTGGAACCTGATGGTCCCACTTCTGTCCTAAGTGGGAGTGTGGCTTGTCTTCCCAAAGATGAGCACCACTGCATCTACTGCCCCCTTCCCCAAGATGACCACCATTGATCTACTGCCCCCTTCCCCAAGATGATCACCATTGCATCTACTGCCCCCTTCCCCAAGATGATCACCATTGCATCTACTGCCCCCTTCCCGAAGATGAGCACCATTGCATCTACTGCCCTCTTCCCCAAGATGAGCACCATTGCATCTACTGCCCCCTTCCCGAAGATGACCACCATTGCATCTACTGCCCTCTTCCCCAAGATGACCACCATTGCATCTACTGCCCTCTTCCCCAAGATGAGCACCATTGCATCTACTGTCCCCTTCCCCAAGATGACCACCACTGCATCTACTGCCCCCTTCCCCAAGATGACCACCATTGCATCTACTGCCCCCTTCCCCAAGATGAGCACCATTGGATCTACTGCCACCTTCCCCAAGATGACCAACATTGATCTACTGCCCCCTTCCCTAAGATAAGCACCATTGCCTCTACTGCCCCCTTCCCCAAGATGAGCACCATTGGATCTACTGCCACCTTCCCCAAGATGAGCACCATTGCATCTACTGCCCCCTTCCCCAAGATGAGCACCATTGGATCTACTGCCCCCTTCCCCAAGATGAGCACCATTGGATCTACTGCCACCTTCCCCAAGATGAGCACCGTTGCATCTACTGCCCCCTTCCCAAAGATGACTACCATTGCCTCTACTGCCCCCTTCCCTAAGATAAGCACCATTTCATCTACTGTCCCCTTCCCCAAGATGACCACTACTGCCTCTACTGCCCCCTTCCCTAAGATGACCACCATTGCATCTACTGCCCCCTTCCCTAAGATGACTACCATTGCCTCTACTGCCCCCTTCTCCAAGATGAGCACAATTGCCTTTACTGCCCCCTTCCCCAAGACGACCACCATTGTATCTACTGCTCCCTTCCCAAGATAAGCACCACTGCATCCGCTGCCCCCTTACCCAAGATGACCACCATTGATCTACTGCCCCCTTCCCTAAGATAAGCACCATTGCATCTACTGCCACCTTCCCAAAGATGAGCACCATTGCCTCTACTGCCCCCTTCCCAAAGATGACCACCATTGCCTCTATTGCCCCCTTCGCCAAGATGAGGAGCAACATTGCCTCTACTGCCCCCTTCCCCAAGATGACCACCATTGCATCTACTGCTCCTTTCCCCAAGATAAGCACCACTGCATCCGCTGCCCCCTTCCCCAAAATGACCACCATTGATCTACTGCCCCCTTCCCTAAGATAAGCACCATTGCATCTACTGCCCCCTTCCCCAAGATGAGCACCATTGGATCTACTGCCCCCTTCCCAAAGATGACCACCATTGCCTCTACTGCCCCCTTCCCCAAGATGACCACCATTGCATCTACTGCTCCTTTCCCCAAGATAAGCACCACTGCATCCGCTGCCCCCTTCCCCAAAATGACCACCATTGATCTACTGCCCCCTTCCCTAAGATAAGCACCATTGCCTCTACTGCCCCCTTCCCCAAGATGAGCACCATTGCATCTACTGCCCCCTTCCCAAAGATGACCACCATTGCCTCTACTGCCCCCTTCCCCAAGATGACCACCATTGCATCTACTGCTCCTTTCCCCAAGATAAGCACCACTGCATCCGCTGCCCCCTTACCCAAGATGAGCACCATTGGATCTACTGCCCCCTTCCCAAAGATGACCACCATTGCCTCTACTGCCCCCTTCCCCAAGATGACCACCATTGCATCTACTGCTCCTTTCCCCAAGATAAGCACCACTGCATCCGCTGCCCCCTTCCCCAAAATGACCACCATTGATCTACTGCCCCCTTCCCTAAGATAAGCACCATTGCCTCTACTGCCCCCTTCCCCAAGATGAGCACCATTGCATCTACTGCCCCCTTCCCAAAGATGAGCACCATTGCCTCTACTGCCCCCTTCCCAAAGATGACCACCATTGATCTACTGCCCCCTTCCCTAAGATAAGCACCATTGCATCTACTGCTCCCTTTGCTGTGACGACCCCCATCCCAGTGACAAGCACCATGGTCTCCACTAATCACCCCCTCCCCCAACTCCTTTCCATCAACATACATATATGTGTATTCATGGACCTTCTGGGAAGTGGCAGTGCCTGCCTTCATCCAATCAGCTATGAGCGCCTGCCTTCATCCAATCAGCTATGAGCGCCTGCCTTCATCCAATCAGCTATGAGCGCCTGCCTTCTTCCAATCAGCTATGAGCGCCTGCCTTCATCCAATCAGCTATGAGCGCCTGCCTTCTTCCAATCAGCTATGAGCGCCTGCCTTCATCCAATCAGCTATGAGCGCCTGCCTTCATCCAATCAGCTATGAGCGCCTGCCTTCATCCAATCAGCTATGAGTGCCTGCCTTCATCCAATCAGCTAAGAGCGCCTGCCTTCATCCAATCAGCTATGAGAAGATCGTTTCCATCCATAACGACATCTGTTCATCAATAAAAGTGCCACCTGAGGTCACCATGGTCATGTCCCAGAGATTGCACCATCACAACTAATTATTAGGATCAGCCCATCCCCCCCCCAGACAGATCAATATGTAACCTGCGTCATCATCATCCGCGTATTTCTCATCACGGCTCAGGCAGATGGGTCAGGTGAGGGTAGGAGGGAGATGAGACGTTGGGCGTTGTCAGTCAATTTCCCATATGTATAGCCTGGAGGTCAGAGGAGGACAGGGGCAAGCCGGGCCTCACACCTCACTGTTCTATGTAGAATATAGGGGCAGGTTCTGGGACCAGAACACGACCACAAGGACTTCTGAACCAGAACTTTGTATATTTGTGGAATGGAGGCTGACATATAAATCCTCCCCTCGGCCTCCTCAGTCTTGCACAGCTGTACCTCTCCTGGACTGAAACGGCTTACTCTACTTTCACCGCACACTCTGAGCTTCTCACAATGTGCATTAGAAGCTGCAGCAAACCAGATAGAGCTGGCCCTCCCCACCTGCCGTGATCTGCTTGCATTGCATAGAGAAGCACAGAGACCCAGTGATGATATCACCAGGTCTAAAATAAAGTAAACAGAAAGGGTTTATTTGAAAATGTCACTTTTGAGGGGGGGGGGGGGGAGGTGAATTAACCAGATTAAACTTGACTGAAAAAGGAACTCCTGACCCCCCCCCCATCCTCAACCCAACCCCTCATCCCAACCCCCACCTATAGACACAGCCGCATCTCATTTTACCCCCCAATCTCAGACTGTAAACGGTTTCTGTGTGGTGGTTCTCCTTTCAGACATTTTCCTCTACTTCCTGTGCTGGTGACCCCCAGGGAATGGCTGTAAATTCCCCGGAGTGCATTCTAACGCGTTCCTCTTCCCTGCAGCCCCATCCCCCTCTTCCCTGCAGCCCCATCCCCGGGTTCTGATGGACTTCTGCTTTAATCAAACACATAGTTCAGGCCAATTATAGGAAGCCACAGAGAAAAAATAACTTCAGGCCCAGAAAAGGGCGGCCACGCCTTTCCCATTGCTCTGCTGAGCCCTCCCCCGCAAATGGTGCATTTTGGTGCATTCCGGTGCATTTTTGATGCGTTTTACTGCATTCCAGTACAGTTCTGCTCAGAAAAAATGCCGCCTGTGCTACTTTTTTTTCCTGCACCCGGAACTGCAAGTGCTGATGTGAACGATGACACCGACAACCATATCACCGACTTTCTGTGCGTTTTGGATGCAGAAAAAAAGCAACTGAAACGCATGGAGTGTGATCTGCCCCTTAGGGCCAGTTCACACTATGAAAACACAGTCCAGATGCGTTTCCGCATACGTGTTTTAGGCGTGTCCCGGTGCGTTTTTCATGCTTTCCAGTTCATTCCCCCCCCTCCTTTTCTTCAATTCAAATATGGACATGTGCATTCCAGTGCATTTTTGGTGCGTTTTGGTGCATTCCGGTGCATTTTTGATACATTTTACCACATTCCAGTGCAGTTCTATGCAGCCGTTTCTACTTTCTTTTTCTTGCAACCGGAACGGTAAGCGCTGATGTGAACGATGACACCGACAACCATATCACCGACTTTCTGTGCGTTTTGGATGCAGAAAAAAAGCAACTGAAACGCATGGAGTGTGAACCGGCCCTAAAATTGAAGAAAAACAAGAAAAAATGAACCGGAACACATCAATAGCGTGCAGGGGCGGACTGACAACTCATGGGGCCCCCCGCAAATAGGGGATCATGGGGCCCCTGTGTCCTTGCCCACACTCAAAGCACACCCAAAAAACCCTATAAAAAAGGTAACAGGGGCATCTCATGGGGCCCCTACGGACCCTGGGCCCTCAGGCAGTGCCCGAGTGCCTAAATGGTCGGTCCACCCCTGATAATGCGTCAATAATGCGAGCGGAACGCCATCTGGACTGCGTTTCTATAGTGTGAACCAGGGGCGGACTGACAACTCATGGGGCCCCCGGGCAATAGGGGATCATGGGGCCCCTGTGTCCTTGCCCAAACCCAAAAAAGCCTATGAAAGGTACCAGGGGCATCTCATGGGGCTCCCTACTGACCCCGGGCCCTCGGGCACTGCCTGAGTTTCCAAATGGTCGGTCCGCCCCTGGTGTGGTCTGGCCCTAAGGGTTGGTTCACACTACAGAAACACAGTCCAGATGCATTCCCCATGTGCGTTCCGGTGCATGTTTTATACTTTCTAGTTATTCTTTCCCCTCTCTTATTCTTCAATGTAAATAGGGACATGTGCGTTTTTGGTGCGTTTTACCGCGTTCCAGTACAATTCTGTGCAGGAAAAATGCCGCCTGTTCTACTTTTTTTCTCCAGCACCCAGAACGCACCAGGACTGCAAGCGCTGATGTGAACGATGACACTGACCACCATATCACCGACTTTCTGTGCGTTTTGTATTCCATTTATGAACTTCAGTACAAGCAGCCTGTCAGATGTTGTCATGCTATAGCCGCCAGCAGTGATCATTGTGTTCTGCGGTCAGGGAAGGTAGATCACAGTAGCTCTGCGGGAGGGATTCCCCCGTCAGCCCGAACTGTGTCTATGAGGGAACTGAGCCATTTGCTGACATCTACAGGCTGCTGAAAGCCGGCCACAGATGGATGGAATGTCAGCCGGTCCAGCAGAGAGGTCATGGAGACCCCCGGGGTGACAGCTGAAGCCGGGGGGGCTCAGCCTTCTGAAGAGCGATTTGCTGACATCTACAGGCTGCTGAAAGCCGGCCACAGATGGATGGAATGTCAGCCGGTCCAGCAGAGAGGTCATGGAGACCCCCGGGGTGACAGCTGAAGCCGGGGGGGGGCTCAGCCTTCTGAAGAGCGATTTGCTGACATCTACAGGCTGCTGAAAGCCGGCCACAGATGGATGGAATGTCAGCCGGTCCAGCAGAGAGGTCATGGAGACCCCCGGGGTGACAGCTGAAGCCGGGGGGCTCAGCCTTCTGAAGAGCGATTTGCTGACCGGGCGCAGGCCACGATGAAACAAAAGGGTTCTGAATTTGACATTTTATTTTGAATGGCATAAAGAAGATTTCCTTCCTGTAGCCACTCAGTGCCGGCGGGAGGGAAGGGGGAGGGGCCGGCGTTCAGCGGTTGCAGGAGAAAAATGATTGGTTCCTGTATATGCCGCCCCCACTGCCCCTACTGTCCAAGTGCAAAACAGAATGTGATAGGCTGCATGGGCCCCTGGAGAATGGGGCGGGGTCACCTTTGTGACCCCTGTTACACCAGGGGTTAGGGGCACGGCGGCTGTTAAACATGGAGCCCAATACAGCCAACCTGACAGCCTCCCCCCCTCCCCGAAAAAAAACGTTTACTATGTTTCACTTATGAATGGACACAGTGAGGGATTGTGCCGATCACTTATTGTGCTCATTCAGGAAAGGAAGGGCTGGTAAATGTGACGTATTCAGAGGACCCCTCCCCCTCTCTCCATCCTGAAGGATCCTATTGTGTGCTTGCAGCTGCCAGTGGGAAGCAGAGGATGGAAGCCGGGAGCACTGCAGGAATGGGGGGGTACACGGGGGGGGGGGGGCCTTGGCAGCAGAGGGAAATGCATGGACCACAGCGAGGATGATTGGTGCAGCGAGGGGGCGCATCCTGGAACCGATCCCCTGTATGGCTCTCTCTGCAGCAGGAAGGAGAGGAGAAGAAGCCGGCTTTCAGCTGCTGCAGAGAGATCCATACAGGGGGATCGGTTCCAGTAAGTGCCCCCCTCGTCATATCGATTGCCCTCCCGGCCCACATTCGATTCACCCAGCCGCCTGGGCCCCGTACAGAAGGGCAGGTGATACCCCTTATCCACTGCCCTGGGTGGGGGTGGTGGCATAAACACGGCTAAACTATGGGGTATTACCACCCCCCCAAACTGCAAATGTAAAGGAGCCCTTACTGCCCTGAGCCCCCTATAGGGCGGCTGTCTCACTGATGTACTGCGGTTTTCCTGCGGGTTAACTTGGAGTCCACCACGAGCAAATCTTGGAACCGGCGGGGTGACCGCGGCAGAACACCATCAAGGAAGCCAAAAAAATCATTGCTGCCCATCAGGAGTTTGCCAAAGAGCACCACGGCAACCTGCAACCCTCCTGGGAAGACGTTCTGTGGGCTGATGGAACAAAGGATCAATTGATCAATGCCCAGCGCGATGTACAGTGCAGAAAGGTCACAGCTTCCCAACATCAAAACATCATCCCAACTGTGAAGCATGGTGGAGGGAACATGCATTTCCTTTGTGCATTATTGCCGAGCATTTCCAATGCGTTTTTGAAATTAGGATTTGGAGTGGATGGAATTAAAGTGGAACGGCACGGCATCCGAGCACCACAAACCAAAAATGCTGTTTAATTTATTGTTAATATTCAAAGCAAGCTCCCCCACCCATCCATCCATGTCTCCATCCATCCATGTTTCCATCCATGTCTCCATCCATCCATCCATGTCTCCATCCATCCATCCATGTCTTCATCCATCCATGTTTCCATCCATGTCTCCATCCATCCATCCATGTCTCCATCCATCCATCCATGTCTCCATCCATCCATGTCTCCATCCATCCATCCATGTCTTCATCCATCCATGTTTCCATCCATGTCTCCATCCATCCATCCATGTCTCCATCCATCCATGTCTCCATCCATCCATCCATGTCTCCATCCATCCATGTCTCCATCCATCCATCCATGTCTCCATCCATCCATGTCTCCATCCATCCATCCATGTCTCCATCCATCCATCCATCCATCCATGTCTCCATCCATCCATCCATGTCTCCATCCATCCATCCATGTCTCCATCCATCCATCCATCCATCCATGTCTCCATCCATCCATCCATGTCTTCATCCATCCATGTCTCCATCCATCCATGTCTCCATCCATCCATGTCTTCATCCATCCATGTTTCCATCCATGTCTCCATCCATCCATCCATGTCTCCATCCATCCATGTCTCCATCCATCCATCCATGTCTCCATCCATCCATGTCTCCATCCATCCATGTTTCCATCCATGTCTCCATCCATCCATGTCTCCATCCATCCATGTTTCCATCCATGTCTCCATCCATCCATCCATGTCTCCATCCATCCATGTCTCCATCCATCCATCCATCCATGTCTCCATCCATCCATCCATCCATGTCTCCATTCATCCATCCATGACTCCATCCATCCATGTCTCCATTCATCTATGTTGCCATTTATTTATTTTATTGCAGGTACTGATGTGGGCTGATGGAACAAAGGATCAATTGTTCGGGAAGAATGCCCAGCTCAATGTACAGTGCAGAAAGGTCATCAAAACGTCATCCCAACTGTGAAGCATGGTTTGGAGAACATGCATTTTATTACTCTTAAACACCCCCCACCCCCCGGGTATTTCTGGCAGTGGCCATTTATATATATATATTTATTATATTATTTTTTTATTTATTTTTCTTCAACATAAGAAAACAACGTATTTCAAAATGGACAACAGAATTCCTTTCAAATAGAAACAAGAGAAAAGTAAAAATGAACCAAGAAAAATAAATTGAAAAACAGGCATTCTCGTATGTGGCCATCTTAAATAAGGGCATTTACTTCCTGGAATCTATCCGCCCTTAGCTCAGGCATTGAGCTGAGAACCCTCCCTCCTGAAGGCTCCTGGGATGTGTGACGTCATTTGCCTAGGCATGGAAACCAGGAAGTGACTGAAGAAATGTTAAAAAAAAAAAAAAGTTTAAAGCAAGTAAATATAATCGACTTTCCCATCGATGAACTAACGCTGGCAGCAGAAGGGTTACAAATAGTTTGTGTTGATGGAGAGGGCGGAGTTCCACTTTAACAGCCATTGACCAAAGCTTGTTGATTGGTTGGCAATACATCCCAGACCACGTTCCATGCACTTTGAGGCTTTGTTTTTGACAGAGCAAGGGAATAGGTGCTGGAACGCCTTTCTTCTGAGTCACCCTTGTCTCCACCCCTACCCACCTCTGAGCACCGCCCCTTGGTTCTGCCCCCTACCCACCACTGCCCCTTGGTTCTGCCCCCAACCTACCTCTGAGCACCGCCCCTTGATTCCGCCCCCTACCTACCTCTGAGCACCGCCCCTTGATTCCGCCCCCTACCTACCTCTGAGCACCGCCCCTTGATTCTGCCCCCTACCTACCTCTGAGCACCGCCCCTTGGTTCCACCCCTAACTCTGAGCACCGCCCTTTGGTTCCACCCCTAACTCTGAGCAATGCCCCTTGGTTCTGCCCCCTGCCCACCACCGAGCACCGGCCCTTGATTCCGCCCCCTACCTCTGAGCACCACCCTTTGATTCCGCCCCTACCTACCTCTGAGCACCGCCCCTTGGTTCAACCCCTACCTCTGAGCACCACCCCTTGGTTCCACCCCTACCTCTGAGCACCGCCCTTGGTTCCACCTTCTACTGACAAGCACCGCCCTTGGTTCCACCCCTACCTCTGAGCACCGCCCCTTGGTTCCACCCCTACCTCTGAGCACCGCCCTTGGTTCCACCCTCTACTGACAAGCACCGCCCTTGGTTCCACCCCCTACCCACTACCTCCCCTTTTGTAGAATACAGAACCAAGTATCATTCTGCGGTGCCGAGTCATTTGTATGGAAATTACTAATAACAAGAAAAGTAGTAAAATAGATTCCCTGCAGCCAAGGACAGCAACTATTTACACCTCCCCCCCAGCAACAATAGATCCTCAGCAGCAACAGATCTCCCAGCAATAACAGACCCCTCCTTCAACAATAGATCTCTCCCAGCAACAAAGGACCCTCCAGAAACATAAGACCCCCCTAGCAATAACAGATCCCCCACCAGAAACTATAGAGCCCATTAATAATATACCCCCAGCAATATGAGACCACTCCCTCAGCAATAGATCTCTCTTAGCAACAAAGGATCCCCCTAGCAACAACAGATCCACTCCAGCAACAATATACCCTCGGCAGCTTCAACAGATCTCCCAGCAATAAGATACTCCTCAACAAAGAACCCCCCAGAAACATAAGACCCCCATCAGCAACTATAGACGCCAGCAATAATAGATCCCCCAGCAATAAGAAACCCCTCCCTCAAGAAGAGATCTCTCCCAGTAACAAAGGACCCCCCCCAGAAACATAAGACCTCCCTAGCAACAATAGATCCCCCACCAGCAACTATAAACCTCAGCAATAATAGATCCTCCAGCAAAAAGAGACCCCTCCCTCAACAATAGATCTCTCCCAGCAACAAAGGACTCCCCTAACAATAAATCCCCCACCAGCAACTGTAGACTCCAGCAATAATAGATCCCCCAGCAATAAGAGACCCCTCCCTCAAGAAGAAGAGATCTCTCCCAGCAACAAAGGACCCCCCCCAGAAACATAAGACCCTCCTAGCAATAATAGATCCCCCAGAATCAACTATAGACCACAGCAATAATAGATCCCTCAGCAGCCAGCATCAACAGAAACTCCAGCACACCCCAGCAACCCTTGCTACTAAATGCTTTCAGTGCCGGCGGTGCTGGAACTGCGCTCCCCCCACATTCCCACTGAAAAAAAGCCTGGATTTTGACTTTTAAAAATAATAATAATAATAATAATAATAATAAAATTGGACAAATCATATTCTGATAAACGTTGCAGCAAAGAGAAAGGAACAATATGGGGACGCTGGAGACGTGCCCTTGAGAACGATGCAATGCTGGCTTTAAAATGCAACAATGTTTATCGTAAAAAAAAATAAAAAATAAAAATGCAACAATGTTTATTGGAAATAAAAATAAAATGCAAAAAATAAAAAAGTGTGACAATGTTTATTGTAACAGAAAAAAAGGACAATGCAACAATGTTTATAGTAAAAAAAATAAAAAATAAAAAGCAACAATATTTATAAAAAGAAAAAAAATAAATGCAACAGTGTTTATTGCAAAAAAAGTAAATTATTATAAAGGATTTATATAGCGCCAGCAGTTTGTGCTGCACTTTACAAAATGACAATACAAAGTTCATTGTAAAAAAATTAAAAAATGTTTATTGAAAAAAAATAATAAAATGCGACAATTATTATATATTTATTTATTATTTATTTATTTCAGGTACTTGTATAGCGCCGTCCATTTACTCCGCGCTTTACATATATATTGTACATTCACATCAGTCCCCGCCCCCGAGGAGCGTACAGTCTAAGGTCCCTAACTCACATTCATACATACACATACTAGGGATGATTTAGACAGGAGCCAGTTACCCTACCAGCATGTCTTTGGAGTGCGAGAGGAAACCGGAGCACCCGGAGGAAACCCACGCAGGCACAGGGAGAACATGCAAACTTCAGGCAGGTGGTGCTGTGGTTGGGAATATGAACCTACGACCCGAGTACTGCCAGGGGGAAGTGCTAACCACTCAGCCACTGTGATTATTATTATTATTATTATTATACAGTATTTATAAAGCGCCAAAAAGTTTGCTCAGCGCTGTACATTATAGTGGGGGGGGGGGACAGAACATGGGACAAGACAGTAACAATACAATACACGAGGGGTGCGAGGGCCCTGATCCTGGGAGCTTACAATCTACAATGTTTATAGTTAAAACAAAAATAAATAAAATGCAACAATATTTATAAAAAGAAAAAAAATAAATGCAACAGTGTTTATTGTAAAAAAAAGTAAATTATTATAAAGGATTTATATAGCGCCAGCAGTTTGTGCTGCACTTTACAAAATGACAATACAAAGTTCATTGTAAAAAAATTAAAAAATGTTTATTGAAAAAAAATAATAAAATGCGACAATTATTATATATTTATTTATTATTTATTTATTTCAGGTACTTATATAGCGCCGTCCATTTACTCCGCGCTTTACATATATATTGTACATTCACATCAGTCCCCGCCCCCGAGGAGCGTACAATCTAAGGTCCCTAACTCACATTCATACATACACATACTAGGGACAATTTAGACAGGAGCCAATTACCCTACCAGCATGTCTTTGGAGTGCGAGAGGAAACCGGAGCACCCGGAGGAAACCCACGCAGGCACAGGGAGAACATGCAAACTCCAGGCAGGTGGTGCTGTGGTTGGGAATATGAACCTACGACCCGAGTACTGCCAGGCGGAAGTGCTAACCACTCAGCCACTGTGATTATTATTATTATTATTATTATAAAGTATTTATAAAGCGCCAAAAAGTTTGCTCAGCGCTGTACATTATAGTGGGGGGGGGGGACAGAACATGAGACAAGACAGTAACAATACAATACACGAGGGGTGCGAGGGCCCTGATCCTGGGAGCTTACAATCTACAATGTTTATAGTAAAAAACAATTGCAACAATGTAAATGAGCTCTTAGGATTTCGTTGGCGTTTGAATGGATACAATATATTATTATACAGGATCTACGTAGCGCAGCGCTATATAAATCTGGTCTTTTTGGCCGCAGCCGGCAGGTGGTCAGCCATTCATCGATGGATGCCGATCGGTTCTCATCCCCGACTATTGGCTCAGCTTCTCCTGAAAGCTTCGCTGACATTTTATCCCGATGTGGGGGGAGGGGAGGATAAACTTCCGCTCTCTCCTTAGATAAATCTCGCCATTCACCTGAGCTGAATATCTGCTGCCATGACAGCGGCGGGGTGCCGGGTAATAGGTCCTAATCCAGTTAGTGAGCTCCGGCCTGGCGAGGCGTCTTCATGCCCACAATGAGGTTTCTTTCCAATGAAAAGTCGCAGATTCGCAGGGCTGAGGATGGAAAATTCGACCACCGTGAGCCGGGCGTTTGGCGCGCTGACCGGGAAATGAGGTTTGGATGGCGCAGAGCATCAAAGGTTTCCTCTGGCATCACAGTGAAGGAGGTGCCAGGAGGAAAAAGGCGCTCTGGGAATTTGGCGGTGACGCGGCGACACGTAAGGGTTTACTCACGACTCAATCCACACGCCGTGAGCTTCTCATAATGAGCATTAGAAGCTGCTCCAAGTCAGAGCTCGGCCTCATTTCCTGGCTGGGTGACGCCCAGCATCATCTATCTCTTTCCTCCCAAGCCTGACTGTCCCTGGCCCCGCCCCTTTCATTTCCTGGCTAGATGACGCCCAGCACAGGGACAGACTGACCATTTGGGCCCGGGGTCAGTAGGGGGCCCCATGAGATGCCCCTGGTACCTTTCATAGGCTTTTTTGGGTGTGGTTTAAGTGTGGGTGAGGACACAGGGGCCCCATGATCCCTTATTGCCCGGGGGCCCCATGTGTTGTCAGTCCACCCCTGGCTCAGCATCATCTAGCACTTTCCTCCCAAGCCTGACTGTCCCTGGCCCCGCCCCTTTCATTTACTGGATGGATTTCAGTTCCTTCAATCATGGAGGCTCAGCATCACCTGTGGGTGTTACCTATGTAAATACAGCCTGCCAATCACCCCAAAAACGTCTCTTCCCATTGAAATCGATGAAAATACGCCTGAAAATCACCCCAAAAACGTCTCTTCCCATTGAAATCAATGAAAAACTCCTGAAAATCACCTCAAAAAAGCCTCTTCCCATTGAAATTGGTGAAAAAACGCCTGAAAATCACCCCAAATACAGCTCTTCCCTATTGAAATCAATGAAAAACTCCTGAAAATTGCCCCAAAAACGTCTCTTCCCATTGAAATCGCTGAAAAAACTCCTGAAAATCGTCCCAAAAATGCCTTTTCCCATTGAAATCAATGAAAAAACACCAGAAAATCACCCCAAAAACGCCTCTTCCCATTGAAATCAATGAAAAAACGCCTCAAAATCGCCCCAAAAACGTCTCTTCCCATTGAAATCAATGAAAAACGCCTGAAAATCGCCCCAAAAATGTCTCTTCCCATTGAAATCAATGAAAAACGCCTGAAAATCGCCCCAAAAATGCCTCTTCCCATTGAAATCAATGAAAAACACCTTTCAAAAACGCTCAGAAAGCGCAGTAAAAATGCCTATGCGTTTTTGCGGCTGATCACTGCGAAAGTAGCCGTAGGACCAGGGGCGGACTGACAACTCATGGGGCCCCTGGGCAATAGGAAATCATGGGGCCCCTGTGTCCTCGTCCACACTCAAACCACACCCAAAAAAAGTTTATGAAAAGGTACCAGGGGCATCTCACGGGGCCCCCTACTGACCCCGGGCCCTCGGGCAGTGCCCGAGCGCCTAAATGGTCAGTCTGCCCCTGCTTAGGACTGAAGGCTCCTGAGAGGAGTACAAAGGCAGAGTGCTGTGATGTTTTCAGGAAGCAGCCTGCTGGCCCCTCCCACCAGCCCAAATCTTCCTTCATTGCATAGAGAAGCACAGAGACCCAGTGCTTCTACAATTAGGTATGTAATGAAAATGATAAGATTTTATTTAAACACTAATAGTCTATTGATGAGGAGGAAATGTAGGAACCAAAGAAGATCCAATATAAGCAGCTTGAACCTAAACTTTACCCATGAGTCCCGACAAAGTAGTAAGTGAGCCCTGACAGGATGACATTTAGTTTGCTAACGCTCAATTCATCATAAACTGCTCATTATTTACGGTGAATTCCTTCAATTTCCCCCTTTTTCCATATTTTCTGGCATCTCAGTGCTGCCGATCTCCCCCAGCCTCTTAGCAGCCACTTCATGTAGTCCAGCAAAGGCTTCCTGGTATTTCTCGGGGGGGTGGGGGGGGGGTGACAACAGCAGATCAGATCTGTGTCATGTGCGCTGTAACGGCCACTTGTAGTCTCCATCAGAAGCCCAAGTGACAGGGTGACAACACAAAAGCACAGGGACAGAGTGTTGTCACCCTCTAACAGGAAGTGCCTGACCAAGGACCTCCATGGTGGGATCATTTTATTATACGAAGGCAGAAGTAGGGCACAGACGCACGAGAGTCGCACCAGGAAAAGAATACAGCAACTTATACGAAGGGAGAATACAGAATCCTCGGCCTTTCCCAGATCACAATTCCCTCCAGATAACAACGGACATTTCTATCGGCGAGCAGTGCGCTGATTGGTCATCTGGATTTCCCAGGACGGCAATGACCCCGGATGTGGCCGGACAGACGAGGTTTACTGGCTGCAGCTTTCCAGGAAATCTGGACTCGCCGGGTCAGGGATGAAAGGATCAGTTCTGGCTCAACATTGATAGAAAAGCCTTTCCTGGGGACACCGCCTGTGAGTGGGAGTGACATCAGAATGAACCGGCTGCAGTGGGGGGGGGGGGGAACCCAAGAAGGGTTAAAGGAGAACTCTGCACAGCAGGCAAGGCTCATTATAGGCAACATGAAAACTGCATCATCCTTTATTCAGATGTCACAACTAAAATACCTACAGTGAAGGATCCTTCTCGCCCCGACCAATGACTGTGCACCTTGCTGCCATGGGGGAGGAGTTATAGGACAGCCAGGGTCAGGAATAGGTATTGGTGTGGTAAGGAAATGGCATCACCGCATCAGCCTAATTCATTAGGATTCATTATTAAGAATATCATGAATATAAAATTACATAGAGATTTTATATATATATACATTGTATACAGTCTGGGGGAGGGGTGGACTCACTTCTGGGAGATACTATATACACAAACACACTATTGTCAAAAGTATTGGCCCCACCCTCCCAGTCATGTGATTCAGGTGCTCCAATCCCCTCAATATCATGTGATTCAGGTGTTCCAATCCCCTCCATATCATGTGATTCAGGTGTTCCAATCCCCTCAATATCATGTGATTCAGGTGTTCCAATCCCCTCCATATCATGTGATTCAGGTGTTCCAATCCCCTCCATATCATGTGATTCAGGTGTTCCAATCCCCTCCATATCATGTGATTCAGGTGTTCCAATCCCCTCCCAATCATGTGATTCAGGTGTTCCAATCCCCTCCATATCATGTGATTCAGGTGTTCCAATCCCCTCACAATCATGTGATTCAGGTGTTCCAATCCCCTCCATATCATGTGATTCAGGTGTTCCAATCCCCTCCATGGACACAGGTGTATACAATCCAGCCCCTAGGCATGCAGACTGCTTCTACAAACATTGGTGAAAGAATGGGTCGCTCTCAGGAGCTCCGTGACTCCAAGCGTGGTCCCGTGATAGGTGGCCACCTGAGCAATAAGTCCATCCGTGACATTTCCTGGCTACTAAATATTCCACGCTCAACTGTTAGTGGGATTATAACAAAGTGGAAGCAACTG
This sequence comes from Staurois parvus, assembly GCF_062004578.1. NCBI lineage: Eukaryota > Metazoa > Chordata > Amphibia > Anura > Ranidae > Staurois > Staurois parvus. The sequence continues at coordinate 61,033 of NW_028320301.1, read as the reverse complement.
GGAACAACAGCCACTCAGCCACCAAGTGGTAGGCCACGTCACATGACAGGGCGGGGTCAGCGCATGCTGAAGCGCACAGTGCGCAGAAGTCACCAACTGTCTGCACAGTCAATAGCTAAAGACCTCCAAACTTGGTGTGGCCTTCAGATGAGCCCAACAACAGTGCGTAGAGAGCTTCATGGAATGGGTTTCCATGGCCGAGCAGCTGCATCCAAGCCTTCCATCACCAAGTGCAATGCAAAGTGTCGGATGGCGTGGTGTAAAGCATGCCGCCACTGGACTCTAGAGCAGTGGAGGCGTGTTCTCTGGAGTGACCAATCACGCTTCTCTGTCTGGCAATCCGATGGACGTGTCTGGGTTTGGCGGTTGCCAGGAGAACGGTACTTGCCTGACTGCATTGTGCCAAGTGTAAAGTTTGGTGGAGGGGGGATTATGGTTGGGGGTTGTTTTTCAGGGGTTGGGCTTGGCCCCCTAGTTCCAGTGAAGGGAACTCTTAAGGCGACATTTTGGACAATTTTATGCTCCCAACTTTGTGGGAGGAGTTTGGGGATGGCCCCTTCCTGTTCCAACATGACTGCCCACCAGTGCACAAAGCAAGGTCCATAAAGACATGGAGGAGCCAGTTTGGGGTGGAGGAACTTGACTGTCCTGCACAGAGTTTGGGATGAATTAGGGCGGAGACTGCGAGCCAGGCCTCCTCCCCCGACATCAGTGCCTGACCTGACAAATGTGCTTCTGGAAGAATGGTCCAACCTTCCCATAGACACCCTCCTAAACCTTGTGGACGGCCTTCCCAGAAGAGTTGAAGCTGTTATAGCTGCAAAGGGCGGGGCCAACTCAATATTGAACCCTACGGACTAAGACTGGGGGGCCATTAAAGGTCATGTGTGTGGAAAGGGCGGGGCCAACTCAATATTGAACCCTACGGACTAAGACTGGGGGGCCATTAAAGGTCATGTGCGGGGGAAAGGGCGGGGCCAACTCAATATTGAACCCTACGGACTAAGACTGGGGGGCTATTAAATGTCATGTGTGTGGAAAGGGCGGGGCCAACTCAATATTGAACCCTACTGACTAAGACTGGGGGGCCATTAAAGGTCATGTGCGTGGAAAGGGCGGGGCCAACTCAATATTGAAACCCTACGGACTAAGACTGGGGGGCCATTACAGGTCATGTGCGTGTTAAATGACTCCTCCTCCTTCTACAAAGTTACAATGTACAGTCTGATCACTGGGGGAGGGGAGACTGAGGGAATGCTTCCTCCTGCCTGCAGCAGACTGATGACATCATCTCAGCCTAGGCAGAGTCACTGAACTAAACCTCAAGCACTGTGTAATGATAGAAGGTGGCTGTTATATTGGGACATGTGGGGAATTTATTCCTGCGAACGAATAAAGTTACTGACTGCTCCACCATAAGCCCCGCCCTGTCCTTCCTCCCTGACCCTATAATCTGATCTCCCCGGTTGACCTCTCGATTGGCGCAGGATTTCAGACCGCATCGCCCTTTCCTTGGCCCCCCCATCTCCTGGCTCAGATACCATTGTATATGATGGAAAGTAGACGAGTAATGATCCCAGACTGCGGTGACAGTCATAGGACGGAGTCCCAGGCGGTCTGGTCATATGATGCGGACTGCGGGGGGCACCGCATTGTGCCGCCATGTACCGCTCCGGACAATGGCTGACATCAGCCGCTCACAGACTCCTTCCATTGTGAGGACAAGGCCCCTTGTAGCCGTTCTACAGACACAGGTCAGTGTTTGTCTGTTTGTCAGACCCCTTCATCAGATGTCAGACCGACTGCAACAAAGTCCCTATTATTCCCGGACGGGGCGCAGCGTCCACTGCGGCGCAGTCACATAGCCGGAGCCATTAACCGTTTCCCGACCGAAATACGGCTACAGGGCGGCAGGGCTGCGCACAATCGTGTATACATGTGATTTTGTATTTCCGGGTAGGGGGCGCACGCGCGTCCTACCCGTGCCGCCATTGGTTGCCTCAGCTGTTTCACTGACAGGGGAGAGACCTATGATACACAGATCATCTCCCCTGTCAGCACCAGCATGCTGCTTTGTATGGCTCTGCAAAGCAGCATGCGTACAGTGAAACACACACAGCAGTGGCGTCCAGAGGCAGGTGCGGCCCGCGCTGGGTGACACTGGACCCGCTCCACGAAAAGGTAAGTTGTAAAGCAAGCCGACAATCCCCACCTGATGGATCCTATCCAGGGGCGGACTGACAACTCATGGGGCCCCCGGGCAATAGGGGATCATGGGGCCCCCGGGCAATAGGGGATCATGGGGCCCCTGTGTCCTTGCCCAAACTCAAAAAAGCCTATGAAAAAGGTACCAGGGGCATCTCATGGGGCCCCCTACTGACCCCGGGCCGTCGGGCAGTGCCCAAGTTTCCAAATGGTCTATCCGCCTCTGATCCTATCCATCCTGCGGGGATCGTCGGCTTTCTTTACAACTTACCTTTTCATGGAGCGGGTCCGGTGTCACCCCGTATAGGTTGCATGCCGATGATCCCCGCAGGATGGATCGGATCTGCGGATTAGGGAGCATAATGGATCAGACTCTGATCCATTATGCTCAATCAGGGGCAGACTGACTCATGGGGCCCCCGGGCAATAGGGGATTATGGGGCCCCTGTGTCCTTGCCCAAACTCAAAAAAGCCTATGAAAAAGGTACCAGGGGCATCTCATGGGGCCCCCTACTGACCCCGGGCCGTCGGGCAGTGCCCGAGTTTCCAAATGGTCAGTCCGCCCCTGTGCTTAATCCGCAGATCTGATCCATCCTGCGGTGATCGTCAGAGGGGGTGTCACCAAGTGTTACCACACCGGGTGACACAACCCTAGGGACACCCCTGACATCCAGCACACAGTTAACCCTTTGATCCCCCCAGATGTTAACCCCTTCCTGCCCAGTGCCATTAGTACAGTGTCAGGGCTTTTTATTAGCGCTGATCTCTGTATTGGTGTCACTGGGGATGTCAGTGACACCAAGTCAGTCCCCCCCCCCCACAGTCAGAATGTCCGCCACAGTCCAAGATGGCGGCATCCAGCAACAGTCTCCGGGCTTTTCTATGTCTGCACAAGGAGGGCATTTACAGGGAAATAAATGGGTTTGCAAAAGTGTCTATATTGGCCCGTTTTCGCCTTCACAGTGCATTAATGCGGGTTAACATGCGTTGCGGTAAGTCAGTCCATTTATTTTCAACGGGCCGCCTTAACAAAACGCACATTAGCATGCATGACTGTACTAGAACAGGTTTCAAAAAAAAAAAAAAAAGGAACATGACCCTTTACTATCGCCATGTACTAATGCGCTGCGGTGCACTAAATGCTGTGTTGCCCATCTACCTCGGGTGCCATTACAAATGAATCGCTCCGCAATGCATCTGTTTGCAGGTAGAGTGGGAGAAAAAAAAAAAGATGCAAAAATACGCAAGAATATCTTTGTGTTTATTATTTCCTCTTTTGTGCATTTTTAATGAACGCAGAACACTGACAGGCATTTCGCACGTTCACATAATCGCTGCCACTCCACAGACCGGAATCCTCTCACTGCTTCTGCTCATTTAATCCCAGAGAGAAAAAAAAAATCAAAAACGAACAGTCCTCCTATAGATCGCTCTTCATTCGCGGCACGTTAATGACTGAGCGCTCAGCTGCCGGAGCGTGACACAAATAAAAGGGCGATCTAGTTCCAGCGCTAATCCATACGACCTTGTATAAACCGCGTTTATCTCGCGCGGCCTCCGGCGGAGTCATTGAATTGTAATCTATTTCAGGCAGGTATGCATTGTGCGCCCCAGCAGCTGTCCTGCTTATCGAAAACTGCTTCACCTGCCGCTTACAGCCAATAAAATGTCTTCCCACGCACCGAGAATCACGCAACAGTCATACATGGGGGGGGGGGCGCTTACATAGAAAAGGACAAGGGGCGCTGCCTTTCCAAAATGGTCACCTCCTCCCCCGCTGCAGGTAGGTACAAACTGAATGGAATGTGATGTTTGATACAAAAAAAAGTCTTCAGCTCCGTTCACATCTGCGTGTTCTGGGGATGCAGGTTATCATGTGTGTTCCCGGAACGCGACGCTCGGGGGTGTTCCCGGAACGCGGTGCTCAGGTGGTGCCATTCTTTGTTCCAAAACTTAATGGAATGTGACATTTGATACAAAAAAAGGTCTTCGGCTCCGTTCACATCTGCATGTTCCAGGAACGAGGCGTTCAGGGGTGTTCCCGGAACGCGGCGCTCGGGGGTGTTTCCGGAACGCGGCGCTCAGGGGTGTTCCCAGAACGCAGCGCTCAGGTGGTGCCATTCATTGTTCCAAAATTGTCACCTCCTCCCCCGCTGCAGGTTGATACAAACTGAATGGAATGTGACATTTGATACAAAAAAAGGTCTTTGGCTCCGTTCACATCTGCATGTTCCCGGAACGCGGCGCTCAGGGGTGTTCATGGAACGTGCCGATCAGGTGGTGCCATTCATTGTTCTAAAACTTAATGGAATGTGACATTTGATACAAAAAAGGTCTTCGGCTCCGTTCACATCTGCATGTTCCCGGAACGCTGCGCTCAGGGGTGTTCATGGAACGTGCCGATCAGGGGAGTTCCTGGAACACGGCGTTCAGGGGTGTTACCGGAACGCGGCACTCGGGGGTGTTTCCGGAATGCGGTACTCAGGTGGTGCCATTCATTGTTCCAAAATTGTCACCTCCTCCCCCGCTGCAGGCTGATACAAACTGAATGGAATGTGATGTTTGATACAAAAAAAGGTCTTTGGCTCCGTTCACATCTGCATGTTCCCGGAACGCGGCGCTCAGGGGTGTTCCCGGAAGCGGAGGTCAGGGGTGGTCCCGGAACGCGGCACTCAGGGGTGGTCCCGGAATGCGGCGCTCAGGTGGTGCCATTCATTGTTCCAAAATTGTCACCTCCTCCCCCGCTGCAGGTTGATACAAACTGAATGGAATGTGAGGTTTGATACAAAAAAGGGTTTTCAGCTCCGTTCACATCTGCATGTTCTGGGGATGCAGATTATCATGTGTGTTCCCGGAACGCAGCGCTTGGGGGTGTTCCCGGAACGCAGTGCTCGGATGGTGCCATTCATTGTTAATGGCGCCACAAATGCAGCTGGCAGACATGTTCCTGCAATCACGTCAAGTGCGGTAAAAAAATGTGTGAAGCTCAACGCCGAAAGGGTGCAGGAGCGTCCTCGGCGCGTTTCAAATGAATGGGCTGCCCTATGCATATTGAACAAAAAAAAAAAGTGTGTTCATGAACGCTCAGATGTGAATGGGGCAATCATTCGTTCTCTTGTGCCGTGGTGATGAATATGGTAAACAGAGGGGCTCAAGTGCGGCCCCCCTCATGTCCAGAGGGCCACATTAGTAAAGACATTGGTGAGTCGCACCAGAACGCCAATGTCACCGCTCTCTAGTGAATGGATAGGCCGCATTCTCAGTGATGTCACCGCTCTCCAGTGAACGGATAGGCTACATTCTCAGTGACATCACCGCTCTCTAGTGAATGGATAGGCTGCGTTCTCAGTGATGTCACTGCTCTCTAGTGAACGGATAGGCTACATTCTCAGTGATGTCACCGCTCTCTAGTGAATAGATAGGCTACATTCTCAGTGATGTCACCGCTCTCTAGTGAATGGATAGGCTGCATCCTCGGTGATGTCACCGCTCTCTAGTGAATGGATAGGCCGCATCATCGGTGATGTCACCGCTCTCTAGTGAACGGATAGGCTGCACTCTCAGTGATGTCACCGCTCTCTAGTGAATGGATAGGCTGCGTTCTCGGTCATGTCACCGCTCTCTAGTGAACGGATAGGCTGCGTTCTCGGTGATGTCACCGCTCTCTAGTGAACGGATAGGCTGCGTTCTCGGTGATGTCACCGCTCTCTAGTGAACGGATAGGCCGCGTTCTCGGTGATGTCACCGCTCTCTAGTGAATGGATAGGCCGCGTTCTCGGTGATGTCATCGCTCTCTAGTGAACGGATAGGCCGCATTCTCGGTGATGTCACCGCTCTCTAGTGAATGGATAGGCTGCATTCTCGGTGATGTCACCGCTCTATAGTGAACGGATAGGCTGCGTTCTCGGTGATGTCACCGCTCTCTAGTGAACGGATAGGCTGCGTTCTCGGTGATGTCATCGCTCTCTAGTGAACGGATAGGCTGCGTTCTCGGTGATGTCACCGCACTCTAGTGAACGGATAGGCTGCGTTCTCGGTGATGTCACCGCTCTCTAGTGAACGGATAGGCTGCGTTCTCGGTGATGTCACCGCTCTCTAGTGAATGGATAGGCTGCGTTCTCGGTGATGTCATCGCTCTCTAGTGAACGGATAGGCTGCATTCTCGGTGATGTCACCGCTCTATAGTGAATGGATAGGCTGCATTCTCGGTGATGTCACCGCTCTCTAGTGAATGGATAGGCCGCATTCTCGGTGATGTCATCGCTCTATAGTGAATGGATAGGCTGCAATCTCGGTGATGTCATCGCTCTCTAGTGAATGGATAGGCCGTATTCTCGGTGATGTCATCGCTCTCTAGTGAATGGATAGGCTGCATTCTCAGTCATGTCATCGCTCTCTAGTGAATGAATAGGCTGCATTCTCAGTCATGTCACCGCTCTCTAGTGAATGGATAGGCTGCATTCTCAGTGATGTCACCGCTCTCTAGTGAATGGATAGGCCGCATTCTTGGTGATGTCATCGCTCTATAGTGAATGGATAGGCTGCATTCTCGGTGATGTCATCGCTCTCTAGTGAATGGATAGGCTGCATTCTCAGTCATGTCATCGCTCTCTAGTGAATGGATAGGCTGCATTCTCAGTCATGTCATCGCTCTCTAGTGAATGGATAGGCTGCATTCTCGGTGATGTCACCGCTCTCTAGTGAATGGATAGGCTGCATTCTCAGTCATGTCATCGCTCTCTAGTGAATAGATAGGCTGCATTCTCGGTGATGTCACCGCTCTCTAGTGAATGGATAGGCTGCATTCTCGGTGATGTCACCGCTCTCTAGTGAATGGATAGGTTGCATTCTCGGTGATGTCACCGCTCTCTAGTGAATGGATAGGTTGCATTCTCGGTGATGTCATCGCTCTCTAGTGAATATTCTCGGCGATGTGGCAGACCTTCAGTAAACATTCAGTAACATGATTATCCTAACTCCATGCTGCAACTAAGACAAACCAATTACATTTTGCTCCTGATCCCAGGTAGGGATTGGTGGCGGCACCTCGCTGCAGACCAGACCCTAGAGGGGGATCAGAGAAGGAGCCATATTTTCTTACACGGAGGATAAATCCTTTAAGTCCGAGGGTTGACGTCAGGCCTCAGCCATGGCTTCTGGAACTCCAGCTTGAAAATCAATGATTGATCAGATGTACACATTCTGTCCTGGGGACTGACGCCGATCTAGCCTTCCCTCCAACAGCCAATCAGCATTGGTGAGGAAAGTCAAAATCGAATCACACAGGAGAGCTCAGATGACTCCTCACCTTTCATATCCCAACCTTCCAGCCAATCAGTCCCTTAAAGGAGAACCCCGGGCTGGACAATAAATCCGGAGTGAAAACCCATTTATCATTCTACTCTCACAAGCTGTGTTTGAGGAGAATTTCGCTTATGAAGTTTTCAACTCAAATTAATTCTTCAGACAATGCTGAGCAAACTGTTGGCACTATATACATCCTGTATAATAATAATAATAATAATAAATGTCAATTCCAGCCACCGCACACAATGCAGTTCAATCTTTTCAAGCTTCCAAACATTCCCCTCGGAAGGTCTTTACAATAAAAGAGCCATTATTATTATTATTATTATTATTATTAAGACCTTCCGAGGGGAATGTTCGGAAGCTTGAAAAGATTGAACTGCATTGTGTGCGGTGGCTGGAATTGACATTTATTATTATTATTTTATATAATTTGTTTACACTTTATTTTTTTATTGCTGTCACAAGATGGCCAACAAGCCCCCTATGTAATAACATGAGCAAGTGACAGGTACTCTTTATGGAGACATGGAGGGTCTATTAGGTCCCCAATGTCTCCTCTACTCTCCAGTGCAGCTAATGGGGACCCTCTAAGAAGGGGGGACCCTCCGTGATGAGGACCCTTATGTAAAGTGAGATCTTGATGGGGACCCTCGCTTAACAGGGAACCCTGATCAGAACCTTTACGTAAGAGGGGACTCTCCCTGATGGAGACCCTTATGTAAGGGAAGACCCTGTTGGGGACTCTCACCTAAAGGGAGGAACTTAATGGTAACCCTAAATGATGAGAACCCCAATGCCAAATTCTCATAAGTTGGGGGAGACCCTATGTAAGGGGGGTGGACTCACCAGTGTAAGGGCGGACTCTCCCTGATGGAGAGCCTTATGTAAGGGAAGACCCTGTTTGGGACTCTCACCTAAAAGGGAGGAACCTAATGGTAACCCTACCTGATGGGAACCCCAATGCCAAATTCTCATATAAGTCGGGGGGGACCCCTATGTAAGGGGGGGGGGGTGGACTTGCCAATGTAAGGGGGGGACTCTCCCTGATGGAGAGCCTTATGTAAGGGAAGACCCTGTTGGGGACTCACCTAAAGGGAGGAACCTAATGGTAACCCTACATGATGGGAACCCCAATGCCAAATTCTCACATAAGTTGGGGGAGACCCCTATGTAAGGGGGGGGGTGGACTCGCCAATGTAAGGGGGGGCTCTCCCTGATGGAGACCCTTATGTAAGGGAAGACCCTGTTGGGGACACTCACCTAAAGGGAGGAACCTAATGGTAACCCTACATGATGGGAACCCCAATGCCAATTCTCACATAAGTTGGGGGAGACCCCTATGTAAGGGGGGGGGGACTCGCCAATGTAAGGCTGGACTCAACTTAAGTGTTCTAAGTCACATCACACCGATCACCAATAAACTTTGTTATTTAAAATTTGATTCATTCATTTGTAAAACGGATTTTTTTTCCAGCCTGTGATTATTTGTAGAATATACCATGTGGCCCTCGTACTGAAACATTTGGGGACCGCTGCTTTAAGTCATGGTTTTGATGGAGAACTGACACCGAGAATGGTGAGCAATGGAGCTTCGAGGCATTTTACGAACGCTGACGACACGGTTTCCATCTTCTTGTTACCAAGATGTAAATACAACAAAAGACAGAAAGCGAGGAAGGAAGAGTACAACCGGTCATACTACACCTAAGGGGGCCACATTCCCCAGTCTAACATTACATTAACTGACCTGGGGACACAGCCTACCTTACATGTCATTTAAATAAAGTATAGCCCCCCTGCTCCTTTTATGAGCCTCAGATTACTGGATCATGAGCCAAGGCTTATGCCAGGTTGGGCAGTGCTCCAATCCTCCAAGTTCAACAGGTCACCTGGTTGGGGCCTGTGCTGGATGGTGCTCTGTTCCCACTCTGAGATCAGTGTGTGACCTGGTTGGGTTCGGTTACCCATGCTGTATGGTGCTCCAGTCCTCCTCCAAGATCAGCAGGTGACCTGTTCGGGACCTGTGACCTAGATGTATGGCGCTCCATTCCTCCTCCAAGATCAATAGGTATCTGGTTGCAATCTGTTGCTGATGCTGGATAGTGCTCTGGTCCGCCATTGAGATCCGTAGATGACCTGGTTTGGACCTGTGGCCGATGCTGGATAGTGCTTCAGTCCTCCTCCAAGATCAGCAGGTGACCTGGTTGGTACCTGTGGTCGATGCTGGATAGTGCTTCAGTCCTCCTCCAAGATCAGCAGGTGATCAGGTTTAGACCTGTAGCCTATGCTGGATGGGGCTCTGTTCCTACACAGAGAACAATGAGTGACATGGTTTGGAACCTGTGGCCCATTCTGAATGATGCTCTGGTCTCCCAACAAGATTAGCAAGGGGCCCAAATACTCCTGCACTTGGGGATGGACACAATAGAGGTTATGACCACATCGTGGATGTCCTGAAATGTGCACTCCTTGCTGCCGTCAGAGGACCAGGGAAGTCCACATGTACTGGATAGAAAGAAAACAAACAGGGCGCACCGGCCTAGTGTAGTACCTTAAAGAACATTTGTTAAAGCGATAACAGTAGGTATTGTACTCACAAACGACAATAATGTCAAAAGGCACATCATGAAAGAACAGCTCTGTCCAATCCGCACTTCGTGTCTATCCGCAATGGGATCCCTGAACTTCCAACAGGCTAACACATTTCAAGGACTTTCCTCTTCCTCAGAGCCCTTAAGATTAGCAAGGGACCTGGTTGGGACTTGTGGCCTATGCTGCAGGGAGCTCCAATCCACCTCCAAGATCAACCGGTATCCTGGTTGGGACCTGTGGCCAATACTGGATGGTGCTCTTGTCCTACTCTGAGATCAGTGGGTGACCTGGTTGGGACCTGTGGCCAATACTGGATGGTGCTCTTGCCCTACTCTGAGATCGGTGGGTGACCTGGATAGGACCTGTGGCCTATGCTGGATGGGGCTCCAACCTTCCTCCAAGATAAGCAGGTGACCTGGTTGGTACCTGTGGCTGATGCTGGATAGTGCTCCAGTCCTCCTTTAAGATCAATAGGTGTCCTGGTTGGGATCTGTGGCCGATGTTGGATAGTGCTCTGGTCCTCTGAGATCAGTAGACAACCTGGTTTGGACCTGTGATCGATGCTGGATAGTGCTCCAGTTCTCCTCCAAGATCAGCAGGTGACCTGGTCCGGATCTGTGGCCTATGCTGTATGGTTCTCCAGTCCTCTTCCAAGGTCAGCAGGTGATCTGGTTGCAACCTGTTGCTGATGCTGGATAGTGCTCTGGTCCTCCACTGAGATCAGTTGATGACCTGGTTTGGACCTGTGATCGATGCTGGATAGTGCTCAAGTCTTCCTCCAAGGTCAGCAGGTAACCTGGTTGAGACCTGTGGCCAATGCTGGATAGTGCACCCGTCCTCCTCCAAGATCAGCAGGTAGTCAGGTTTAGATGTGTAGCCTATGCTGGTTGGGGCTCTGTTCCTACTCAGATAACAATGAGTGACCTGGTTTGGAATGGTGCTCTGGTCTCCCAACAAGGTTAGCAAGGGACCTGGTTGGGTCCTGTGGCCTACTCTGTATGGTGCTCCAATCCTCCTCCAAGATCAGCAGGTGTCCTGGTTGGGACTTGTGGCCGATGTTGGATAATGCTCTAGTCCTCCACTGAGATCAGTAGATGACCTGGTTTGGACCTGTGGCCGATGCTGAATAGTGCTCCAGTCCTCCTCCAAGATCAGTAGGTGACCTGGTTGGGACCTGTGGCTCATACTGGATAGTGCTCCAGTCCTCCAAGATCTGCAGGTGACCTGGTTGAGACCTGTGGCCGATACTGGATAGTGCTCCAGTCCTCCTCCAAGATCTGCAGGTGACCTGGTTGGGACCTGTGGCCGATACTGGCTAGTGCTCCTGTCCTCCTCCAAGATCAGCAGGTGACCTGGTTGAGACCTGTTGCTGATGCTGAATAGTGCTCCAGTCCTCCTCCAAGATCAGTAGGTGACCTGGTTGGGACCTGTTGCTGATGCTGGCTAGTGCTCCAGTCCTCCTCCAATATCTGCAGGTGACCTGGTTGAGACCTGTGGCCGATACTGGATAGTGCTCCAGTCCTCCTCCAAGATCTGCAGGTGACCTGGTTGAGACCTGTGGCCGATACTGGATAGTGCTCCAGTCCTCCTCCAAGATCTGCAGTTGACCTGTTTGGGACCTGTTGCTGATGCTGGATAGTGCTCCAGTCCTCCTCCAAGATCTGCAGGTGACCTGGTTGGGACCTGTTGCTGATGCTGGATAGTGCTCCAGTCCTCCTCCAAGATCTGCAGGTGACTTGGTTGGGACCTGTTGCCGATGCTGGATAGTGCTCCAGTCCTCCTCCAAGATCTGCAGTTGACCTGGTTGGGACCTGTTGCTGATGCTGGATAGTGCTCCAGTCCTCCTCCAAGATCTGCAGGTGACCTGGTTGGGACCTGTTGCTGATGCTGGATAGTGCTCCAGTCCTCCTCCAAGATCTGCAGGTGACCTGGTTGGGACCTGTTGCTGATGCTGGATAGTGCTCCAGTCCTCCTCCAAGATCTGCAGGTGACCTGGTTGGGACCTGTTGCTGATGCTGGATAGTGCTCTTTTCCTACTTGGAGATCAGTAGGTGACCTAAACATAGCAAAACCTGAACGAGGGTTCTAATCCTTCTATACTCAAAACATTCAAAACTAAAAAGAATGTTTTAGCTTTAGATACACTTTAGAGTCCCACAAATACCTGTTGAGCTGCCAGTGAAGTGCACCTAATGCGGCTTCCTCTGTTGGGGTGGCAACAATGCTGCTCTGCTCCTGAATGTAGGTGGTGCCGCTCTTGAGTAGGTGGTGCCTGATTGAACTACAGTGGGATGTGAAGATGTTGCAGGGGGCGGGGCAGGGGGTTGGTCATCAGCAACTTGAACACCTAGTCCCGCACACCTAGTCCCGCTTTCTGGACTGGACTTGCTTTTCTCCCGCTGTGAGCTGCAGTGCCAGGGAGGGGAAGCGCGTGATACACCGATGAAGGAGGATTGGACTCCATCAGGAGAAGCAAAGCTTTGGAGGCTTGTGCAGCACAAAGTAACCAGATCTGGTGTTTGGATAGCATGTCACCCGGGACCCTTCATTTGTACTTTGACGTTCACGGCGCCTTTATGGTCAGTAGCCAATTATTTCTGCTTTCTATAGACAGATGTTGGAGAAGAGGAAGGGAAGTTCTGCTGTGAAGTCTCCTCAGCGTTTCCCTCACAGAGGTCCCTTGAGATGACCCCGAATGAATTTCCGAAGAGCAAATAATATTATAAGCAGCTGCTAAGTCAGGCTGATTGCGGAGCTGAAGTCATGAATGGCCCCCAGTGTGTGTGGAATTCACAGGCCTCTGGTGTCCTGCACATTCCCCGCATGTCGTCATGGGTCGCAGGGTCACAAAATCGCAGCCGAGTACAATGGAAGTCTGTTCTACACACCCATTGTGGCTCCGGACTCGCCAACCTACGGCCAATGTCCTACAACCTGGTCCACCATGAGATGACCTTCTACGCCGGAGCCATCTGCATGCCGGGCTTCAGTTATATGGGAAGGGGATGGCGGGGCAAAACGAGAAAAAAAAACTCAGATTTAGTGCGTTTCTGCAACGCACGCAAAAAATTCCCATGTTTTGCCTCTTTAAAGACCCCGCATAATGCATAGGTGCGGCTGCACAAGAGGGCGGGCTTTAATGCCCACATGACGCACGGACGCATCAGTAGGGGCCGACTGCGCACTCCCAGCACAGCAACCCAATTATCGCAGATTAATCCCGTCTCTACTAATGATCCAGCGCCAGTGGGACCTTCGTCATGTGACCACTGACAGCCAATCACAGTGGTCATGTAATCTGGCCAGACTTTCCTCCCTTTACAGTGTCAGCTATCTAGTACTATTCAGCCTGTGGGGGTTCAGTAGTATCCCACCTGCAAGGGGGGGGGGTATGGGTCAGTCGTATCCTCACATTGGGGGATCAGTAGTATCCCACCTGTGGAGGGGGGGGGTCAGTACTATCCTCCCTGTGCGGGGGGTCAGTAGTATCTCACCTGTGGGGGGGGGGGATGGGTCAGTCGTATCCTCACATTGGGGGGATCAGTAGTATCCCACCTGTGGAGGGTCAGTAGTATCCCACCTGTGGAGGGGGGGTCAGTACTATCCTCCCTGTGCGGGGGGTCAGTAGTATTTCACCTGTGGGGGAATCAGTACTATACTCTGTGGGGGGGTCAGTTGTATCCTCATATTGGGGTGTAAGTTGTATCCCACCTGTGGTGGGGTCAGTAGTATCCTCCCTGTAGGGAGGGGGGTCAGTAGTATTCCACCTGTGGGGGGGGGGGTCAGTAGTATTCCACCTGTGGGGGGATCAGTATAATACTCTGTTGGGGGGGGGGGGGGGTTAGTCAGCAGTACCCTCCCTGTGGGGTGTCAATAGTATACTACCTGTAGAGGGGTCAATTCTATCCTCACATTGGGGTGCCAGTAGTATTCCACCTGTGGGGGGGTCAGTAGTGTACTCTCTGGGGGGGTCAGTTCTATCCTCACATTGGGGGGTCAGTAGTATTCCACCTGTGGGGGGGTCAGTAGTGTACTCTCTGAGGGGTTAGTTCTATCCTCACATTGGGGGGGTCAGTAGTATTCCACCTGTGGGGGGTCAGTAGTGTACTCTCTGGGGGAGGGGGTTCAGTTCTATCCTCACATTGGGGGGCCAGTAGTATCCTCCCTGTGGGGGGGGGGTCAGTAGTAATCCACCTGTGGGGGGGGGTCAGTAGTGTACTCTCTGAGGGGGTCAGTTATATCCTCACATTGGGGGGTCAGTAGTATTCCACCTGTGGGGGGGGGGTCAGCAGTGTACTGTCTGGGGGGGTCAGTTCTATCCTCACATTGGGGGGCAAGTATCCTCCCTGTGGGGGGGTCAGTAGTAATCCACCTGTGGGGGGGGGTCAGTAGTGTACTCTCTGGGGGGGTCAGTAGTATCCCCCCTGCGGGGGGTCAGTTCTATCCTCACATTGGAGGGTTAGTAGTATCCTCACATTGGGGGGTCAGTAGTATGCCCCCTGCAGGGGGTCAGTTTTATCCTTACATTGGGGGGGTCAGTAGTATGCCCCCTGCAGGGGGTCAGTTTTATCCTCACATTGGGGGGGGTCAGTAGTATTCCACCTGTGGGGGGGTCAGTAGTGTACTCTCTGGGGGGGTCAGTTCCTGTCTCACATTGGGGGGGTCAGTAGTGTACTCTCTGGGGGGGGGGGGTCAGTTCTATCCTCACATTGGGGGGTCAGTAGTATCCCCCCTGCAGGGGGGGGGTCAGTTCTATCCTCACATTGAGGGGGTCAGTAGTATGCCCCTGCGGGGGGTCAGTTCTATCCTCACATTGGGGGGGTCAGTAGTATTCCACCTGTGGGGGGGTCAGTAGTGTACTCTCTGGGGGGGGTCAGTTCCTGTCTCACATTGGGGGTCAGTAGTATTCCACCTGTGGGGGGGTCAGTAGTATTCCACCTGTGGGGGGTCAGTAGTGTACTCTCTGGGGGGGTCAGTAGTTTTCCACCTGTGGGGGGGTCAGTAGTGTACTCTCTGGGGGGGTCAGTAGTTTTCCACCTGTGGGGGGTCAGTAGTGTACTCTCTGGGGGGGTCAGTAGTGTACTCTCTGGGGGGGTCAGTAGTGTACTCTCTGGGGGGGTCAGTAGTGTACTCTCTGGGGGGGTCAGTAGTCTGCCTCCTGTTCACTATATACGGAGTACATAAAGAAGAAACGTCTCCCCCCTTCACACCGACACTCCCCTCCCCCGCTGCTGCAGATTATTACTACCATCCACTGTTACTTCTGGGGCTCCAGTCGCAGACGAGATATTTTGCAACACAAAACGTTCCACAAACTCAGATCTCATCCGTCTCCTGCAGCCAACAATGATTTTGTGTCAAATAAAACTAACTGAAAAAAATAAATAATTAAAGAGTCAGACCATAAAAAATAATAGGAGGAGTCTGGTGGGTGGAGCCATCCCTTTTCTTCTTATTACATGGACACCCCAACAGTGAGATCCCCATGTGTCATGTCTGACCATCTGTGTGTGTTCCAACATAAAACATGGCAGGGATGGTGGGACCCCTCATAATGGGCACAGCGGGCATACAGACCCAGGAGCTCAGCACAGGGATGGTGGGAACCCCTCATAATGGGCACAGCGGGGGTACAGACCCAGGAACTCACACAGGGATGGTGGGAACCCCTCATAATGGACACGGCGGGCATACAGACCCAGGAACTCGGCACAGGGATGGTGGGAACCCCTGATAATGGGCACGGCGGGCGTACAGACCCAGGAGCTCAGCACAGGGATGGTGGGAACCCCTCATAATGGGCACAGCGGGGGTACAGACCCAGGAACTCACACAGGGATGGTGGGAACCCCTCATAATGGGCACAGCGGGGGTACAGACCCGGGAACTCAGCACAGGGATGGTGGGAACCCCTCATAATGGGCACAGCGGGCGTACAGACCCAGGAACTCGGCACAGGGATGGTGGGAACCCCTGATAATGGGCACGGTGGGTGTTTTGCAAGTTTCTCACTCGCAGGGTAACGCACGGAAAGCATGTGAGCGCTCCGTGGCTCCCGTATTGTACAATTTATATCACCCAATCCCAGCGCAAGCCTTACAGAGCGCGGCTCCGCCCAGATTCTCCGTATCGCCGTGATCTCTCCTGCAAGGTGAGGGAACAGATCGCTGTCACACGGAATGAAACAATCGTAAGTCATTATGGGACAATACGCAGCACAATGCAATAAAAGTGGGCGTGGCCATGAATGCATGCAGTGGGCGGGGTAATTATGGGCGTGGCTGGAGATAACTTGGCCCGAAGGCGACCGCAGTCACATGGCAGTCCTGTTGTTAAAGTGTCATTAAACACGAACCGTAAAACTGGTTATGTAACCGAACCGCTCGCTACATTCACTGCGATCAGCAACGCGTCTCCCGCAGCACCGCGACCGAATCGCAGGAGGGGATTAAAGTGTAACTACAGGCAGAACGGGGGGGGGGGGGGGTTTATTAGTTTGGATTAGAGGGAGGGGCTAGACCCCCTATCAAGTTTGTATTGTGATCTGCGACCCCCTCAGGGAAATTATATATATATACACACACACACATATATATATATATTTTATAATAATTAAAAAAAAAATTGCAAATGTGGGGTCGTCCCAAAACAGAGAGGGAAAATCTTCCAGTGGGGACACGTGCTGTGCGTTCCTGTGCAGGTTGATGCGTGCATTCCTGTGCGATTCATATGCGGGTTGATGCGTGCGTTCCTGTGCAATTGATATGCGGGTTGAAGCGTGCGTTCCTGTGCGATTCATATGCGGGTTGATGCGTGCGTTCCTGTGCGATTCATATGCGGGTTGATGCGTGCGTTCCTGTGCGATTCATATGCGGGTTGATGCGTGCGTTCCTGTGCAGGTTGATGCGTGCGTCCTGTGCGATTCATATGCGGGTTGATGCGTGCGTTCCTGTGTGGGTTGATGCGTGCGTTCCTGTGCGATTCATATGCGGGTTGATGCGTGCGTTCCTGTGTGGGTTGATGCGTGCGTTCCTGTGCGATTCATATGCGGGTTGATGCGTGCGTCCTGTGCAATTCATATGCGGGTTGATGCGTGCGTCCTGTGCGATTCATATGCGGGTTGATGCGTGCGTTCCTGTGTGGGTTGATGCGTGCGTTCCTGTGCGATTCATATGCGGGTTGATGCGTGCGTCCTGTGCGATTCATATGCGGGTTGATGCGTGCGTTCCTGTGCGATTCATATGCGGGTTGATGCGTGCGTTCCTGTGCGGGTTGATGCATGCGTCCTGTGCGATTCATAAGCGGGTTGATGCGCACGTTCCTGTGTGGGTTGATGCGTGCGTTCCTGTGCGATTCATATGCGGGTTGATGCGTGCGTTCCTGTGCGATTCATATGCGGGCTGATGCGTGCGTTCCTGTGCGATTCATATGCGGGTTGATGCGCGCGTTCCTGTGCGGGTTGATGCGTGCGTCCTGTGCGATTCATAAGCGGGTTGATGCGCACGTTCCTGTGCGGGTTGATGCGTGCGTCCTGTGCGATTCATAAGCGGGTTGATGCGCACGTTCCTGTGCGGGTTGATGCGTGCGTTCCTGTGCGATTCATATGCAGGTTGATGCGGCGTGATTTCAAGCCCATTCATTTGAATGGGGTGAAATCGCACCACAGCGCACTATTAGTAGTGCATGTGCTACTTTTTTTTTTTCTAACGCACAGCAGCATCGCTTGGCACTTTGTACCAGTGCGGCTTGGTGCGCCCAGTGCGGCCAACACGTAATGCGTCTGCGACCGATATTCGTGATGTTGTTAACTTTGACCCTGCAGCCGATCACAAGGGCGTTGCGATCGGAATGCGGTGCAGGAAGATGCGCAGGAACACGCCCCTCCCACACCGCATTCTAGTGTGAACGAGACCAATAACAGCCCAGATATCCCGGTGCGGGGACATGCGTTCCTGCTTGCGATTCTGAAAGTGCAGATTATACGCATTTGTGTGTCGCACTGACGGCTGCCCTATGTGTGTTTGCTGCCCAAAAGAAGTTCCTGATCCTTTTTAGGCGACTTTTTTTTCGCGCGTTTCGTTGCAATTGCCATGCGACAATCGTGGCAGAATCGCACCTCGTTTTGGATGCCCTTTAAAATAATGCCACCTAAATGCACCTTGTGCGGTGAATTGGAATCGCAGGCAGCATCGCGGCGATTTTGCCTGTTATTCCAGATCGCCCAATGAGAACGGGGCCCAAGGCCGGCCATACATGGGTCGACAATCGACTGATTTTTCAACCGAAATCAGACCTAAGAATAATCGGCTGATTTTCGCTCTGTTAGTGGGGTCAATGGCACCGGACGATTTTCCTGTTTCCTTCCAGGGGCGGACTGACAACTCATGGGGCCCCCGGGCAATAGGGGATCATGGGGCCCCTGTGTCCTTGCCCAAACTCAAAAAAGCCTATGAAAAAGGTACCAGGGGCATCTCATGGGGCCCCCTACTGACTCCGGGCCCTCAGGCAGTGCCCCAGTTTCCAAATGGTCAGTCCGCCCCTGGTTCCTCCTCTTTTCGGTGATCGGGAATGTTGGAAAATTCGTGAACAACGACCGATTTTTGACTCCATGATGGTCAAATCGTACGATCGTTTTTCCGAAAAGAATCTGCGCCACGAGCCGCGACCTGGAAGGAAGTGTCGCCTGTTATATGGGGGGAACTTTATGACTCGGTCGGCCGATTTTTAAAATCATTGATGGCGCCATCAAAATCGTTTGATTTTCAGACGAAAAATCATTCGGAATTCGAACCTTGTATGGCCTGTATAAGTCCCCGGACATGCTGGATACAAAGTGGGATGTGATTTGCATGCAGGTCGCACCCTATTGTCTGCAATTAGAGCGGTCACATCGGTGCGGTTCTGACTTGGTTGGAGTCGCACAGATTTCTAAAGCAGTCCAAGCGCTGCATTTGGTGCGACTCGCATAGACTGATGTCTTGCAAATCGCAACTTTGAAATCGTTCGACTTCACTGTAAGGGAGGATGTCACCAGCACACCGAGGATCACCAATACGGGTCCAAAGGTGAACGATCACATGGTTACAGCAAGGCAACGTTTCGTTCATCAGGCATGTGACCCCCCAGGACCCCTTCATCAGGCATGTGACCCCCCCAGGACCCCTTCATCAGGCATGTGACCCCTTCATCAGGCATGTGACCCCTTCATCAGGACCCCTTCATCAGGCATGTGACCCCCCAGGACCCCTTCATCAGGCATGTGACCCCCCAGAACCCCTTCATCAGGCATGTGACCCCCCCAGGACCCCTTCATCAGGCATGTGACACCCCCCCCCAGGACCCCTTCATCAGGACCCTTTCATCAGGCATGTGACCCCTCAGGACCTCTTCATCAGGCATGTGACCCCCCAGGACCCCTTCATCAGGCATGTGACCCCCCAGAACCCCTTCATCAGGCATGTGACCCCCCCAGGACCCCTTCATCAGGCATGTGACACCCCCCCCCAGGACCCCTTCATCAGGACCCTTTCATCAGGCATGTGACCCCTCAGGACCTCTTCATCAGGCATGTGACCCCCCAGGACCCCTTCATCAGGCATGTCACCCCCCAGGACCCCTTCATCAGGCATGTCACCCCCCCAGGACCCCTTCATCAGGCATGTGACACCCCCCCCAGGACCCCTTCATCAGGACCCTTTCATCAGGCATGTGACCCCTCAGGACCCCTTCATCAGGCAAGTAACCCCCCAGGACCCCTTCATCAGGCATGTCACCCCCCAGGACCCCTTCATCAGGCATGTGACCCCTTCATCAGGACCCCTTCATCAGGCAAGTGACCCCCCAGGACCCCTTCATCAGGCATGTGACCTCCCAGGACCCCTTCATCAGGCATGTGACCCCTTCATCAGGACCCCTTCATCAGGCAAGTGACCCCCCAGGACCCCTTCATCAGGCATGTGACCTCCCAGGACCCCTTCATCAGGCATGTGACCCCTTCATCAGGACCCCTTCATCAGGCAAGTGACCCCCCAGGACCCCTTCATCAGGCATGTGACCCCGTCATCAGGGCCCCTTCATCAGGCATGTGACCCCCCAGGACCCCTTCATCAGGCATGTGACCCCCCAGGACCCCTTTATCAGGCATGTGACCCCTTCATCAGGACCCCTTCATCAGGCATGTGACCCCCTAGGACCCCTTCATCAGGCATGTGACCCCTTCATCAGGACCTCTTTATCAGGCTTGTGACCCCCCAGGACCCCTTCATCAGGCATGTGACCCCCGCAGGACCCCTTCATGAGGCATGTGACCCCCGCAGGACCCCTTCATTAGGCATGTGACCCCCCCAGGACCCCTTCATCAGGCATGTGACCCCCCCAGGACCCCTTCATCAGGCATGTGACCCCCCCAGGACCCCTTCATCAGGCATGTGACCCCCCCCCAGGACCGCTTCATCAGGCATGTGACCCCCCCAGGACCCCTTCATCAGGCATGTGACCCCCCCAGGACCCCTTCATCAGGCATGTTCACCGTAAGTCGCACGATTTCAAAGTCGATGTGACTGGGGTGTAAAAGGGATCTTCTGATTTCCTCTCACTTCCTGTTGTCATCTACAGGACTGGGATCAGGCGCCGGCTCACCCCAGGTGCGGCTTTGAAGCTGCGGTACTTCAGCGCAATTTCGAAGCCACCAATCAGTGTGGCTTTCTAACATCTGTGCGACTTCCTACACAGATGTCAATGCGAATCGCACATGAAAATCGCTTCCATGAAGTGTGCACTTATAATGGACGGCTGCGCAGAGGGCGTGGCTTTCTGAAGCCAACAAATTGAATTTCACCTCGGGTGCGGCTTTGAAGTCGCGCTATTTGAAAGCTGCCGATCGGTGCATCTTCATGTGCGGCTTGCCGACTTCTGTGCGACTTCCTACACAGATGTCAATGCGAGTCGCACACGAAAATCACACAAAAGTAGCGCAGGAACCTATTTTCAAAGTCGCTGCCACTCACGTCGCACCGATTTGAACAGTTCCGTAGCGGTAATTAAGGTGCGACTTTGCATGACAAGTTGCACCCGGTGTGAACGAGTGGCTAATGCCGCCCAGAGACGGGTCGAAAATCGGCTGATTAGTGGGTTAATTGGTTGGCTGTTTTTCGGGCTTTATGCGCATTTTTTTTTATTGGTCATGTTGGAAAATTTGCGGCCGATTTTGACGATCAGACGATTTTTCCGGCAATGATGGACAAATCGGCCAATCGCTTTACCGATAAAAAATCTGCGCATGAGCCGAGACCTGCAAGAAGAAGAATTCCGGTTCGCTATTATATTTTATATGAAAAGTCTTGCGGTTGCAACAATGTATCCAAATAAAAACATCTGTATCTGAAATGTATCCATTTGGATACAAATGGATACATTTGTTGCAACCGCGACTTTTCATATAAAATATAACAGCGGCCTGGAATTCTTCTTCTTCTTCTGATTCTTATGTATTTCTCCCGTCTCTGCAAGGAACAGAAGTAATTATGGGGTTAACTGCCGGCCATAGATGGGACGAAAATTGGTCGATTTTTTTTACTGTTGGTGGTAACGTTGGCCGATCGAACGACCGATTTTTTTTTAAACGGCCAATTTGCAACCCGTCTATGGCCTGCATTAAGGACTGAAGAGAAATCTCCCCCCATGGGACAAAAATAATAAAGTTTTACCCCTTTTCATCTGTCAAGTTGCATGACAAGTCGCACCCGGCGTGTACAGGGGGGCTGCGGGCCACATTCACCCTTTAGCGTCCCATGAATGCGTGTGAGAGCGTGCAAGTTTGCTCGCGGTTACATAACCCGCAAAAAGCGTTGTTGCTCGCGCGGCCATTCATTTTAATGGCACTCCACACAGCAGCGAAAAGGATGTGCGTTTGTCACGCAAAATAACCGTCTGTTAAAATAAAAACGCACAAAAAAAAGGTGCATGAGCTACTTTAACTGCAGGTCTAAAGGTTGCAGGAGCCTATCAGAAATGCAGATTTTTTTTTCTGTTCATTAAATGCATTCAAATGTATTATTATTCACCTCTAATGAAGATCTCCCCCCCCCCCCCCGCACTGCTTATTTTCTGCCACTGGCTGTCCTCAGTCTGACGACCAGCTTCAATCAAACCACTTCCTCTGAGCCCAGGTTATTCCGGACCAGCCCCCAACCGGTGACTGGATGGTGAAGGGAAAAACAGCACAGCGTCGAGCTCATCTCTCTGTCTCTTTGCTCTCTCCTCCAATCAGCATGTTTCTTGTAAGTCCATGAACTGATTGGCTTCTTATATGGTTTCCTCCTCTCACACCACAGCCATGCTCTACAGGGGACTGCAGGAGGCGGATCTCAGGTCACATTCAGGCACTTACGCTGCTTGTTTTCTGCCACTGGCTGTCCTCAGTATGACAACCAGCATCAAACCACTTCCTCTGAGCCCAGGTTATCCCGGACCAGCTCCCAACCGGTGACTGGACGGTGAAAGGAGAAACAGCAGTGTCAAGCTCATCTCTCTGTCTCTTTGCTCTCTCCTCCAATCAGCATGTTTCTTGTAAGTCCATGAACTGATTGGCTTCGTATATGGTTTTCCTCTCACACCGCAGCCATGCTCTACAGGGGACTGCAGGAGGCGGATCTCAGGTCACATTCAGGCACTTAGGCTGCTTGTTTTCTGCCACTGGCTGTCCTCAGTCTGACGACCAGCATCAAACCACTTCCTCTGAGCCCAGGTTATCCCGGACCAGCCCCCAACCGGTGACTGGACAGTGAAAGGAGAAGCAGTTCAGTGATGAGCTCATCTCTCTGCTCTCTCCTCCAATTAGCATACTTCTTGTAAGTCCATGAACTGATTGGCTTCTTATATGGTTTCCTCCTCTCACACCGCAGCCATGCTCTACAGGGGAACGCAGGAGGCGGATCTCAGGTCACATTCAGGCACTTACGCTGCTTGTTTTCTGTCACTGGCTGTCCTCAGTCTGACGACCAGCATCAGTCAAACCACTTCCTCTGAGCCCAGGTTATCCCGGACCAGGCCCCAACTGGTGACTGGACGGTGAAAGGAGAAACAGCACAGTGTCAAGCTCATCTCTCTGTCTCTTTGCTCTCTCCTCCAATCAGCATGTTTCTTTTAAGTCTCATGAACTGATTGGCTTGTTATACGGTTTCTTCCTCTCACAGCGCAGCCATGCAAATCATTGGATTCAGGTGAACCCGACCAACTAAGACTGGGACACCATTTAAAATCATGTGCGTTTTTCAGCGACGCCTTCAGTACGGAATGTATGTATTGGCAAGGGGTGAGCTGGAGGATCTATTGTTTCTGTCAAGTGGGGGATATGTTGTTGTGGGGGTCTATTTTTCTGGTGGGGGGTATATTGTTGCTGTGGAATTCTTATATTGCTGGGGGAGGAGGGGGGTCAATTGTTGCTGGGAGGAATCTAATGTTAAGGGAGGGGTCTATGGCTACTGGCTGCTTGAGGGTATACTGATGCTGGGAGATCGATTGTTGCTGATGGGAGTCTATTGTTGGGTTGGATCGCTTGTCGCTGGGGGTATTTTGTTGCGAGGGTCTAATGTTACTGGGAGATCTATTGTTGCTGGGGGGAGGGGTCTACTGTTTCTGTGTTGAATCTCTTGTTGCTGGAGGTCTATTGGTGTCTATTGTTACTAGGGGGATCTATTGTTGCTGGGGAAGAGGGATCTATTTTGTTACTTTTCCTGCTATCATTAACATATTCCATAGAAATGACTTGTCACTACAGAATTATACTTGATTCTGCATTCTTTAAAAAGGGGTGGTACTGGAAGGGGGTGGAGAGAATGGATATACGCGGTGGTGGGTAGAGGGTGGAGACAAGGGATGTACTCGGAGGTGGAGACAAGGAATGTTCTCCGAGGTAAGTAGGGGGTGGAGACAAGGGATGTACTCAAAGGTGGGTAGGGGGTGGGGACAAAGAATGTACTCAGGTGGGTAAGGGGTGGAGACACAGGATGTACTTGGAGGTAGGTAGGGGGTGGAGACAAGGATGTACTCGGAGGTGGGTAGAGGGTGGGGACAACAGATGTACTTGGAGGTGGGTAGGGGGTGGAGACAACAGATGTACTTGGAGGTGGGTAGGGAGTGGAGATAAGGGATGTACTCGGAGGTGGAGAAAAGGGATGGACTTGGAGGTAGGTAGGGGGTGGAGACAAGGCATGTATTCAGAGGTGGGTAGGGGGTGGAGACAACAGATGTACTTGGAGGTGGGTAGGGGGTGGAGAAAAGGGATGGACTCGGAGGTGGAGAAAAGGGATGGACTCGGAGGTAGGTAGGGGGTGGAGAAAAGGCATGTATGCGGAGGTGGAGAAAAGAGATGGACTCAGACGCAGGTAGGGGGTGGAGACATGGCATGTATTCGGAGGTGGGTAGGGGGTGGAGACAACGGATGTACTCGGAGGTGGGTAGGGGGTGGAGACAACGGATGTACTCGGAGGTGGGTAGGGGGTGGAGACAACGGATGTACTCGAAGGTGGGTAGGGGGTGGAGACAACGGATATCCTTGGAGGTGGGTAGGGGATGGAGACAACGGATGTACTCGGAGGTTGGTAGGGGGTGGAGACAAGGGATGTACTCAGAGGTGGGTAGGGGGTGGAGACAAGGGATGTACTCAGAGGTAGGTAGGGGGTGGAGACAAGGGATGTACTCAGAGGTGGGTAGGGGGTGGAGACAAGGGATGTACTCAGAGGTGATAGGGGGTGGAGACAACGGATGTACTCAGAGGTAGGTAGGGGGTGGAGACAAGGGATGTACTCAGAGGTGGGTAGGGGGTGGAGACAAGGGATGTACTCGAAGGTGGGTAGGGGGTGGAGACAAGGCATGTATTCGGAGGTGGGTAGGGGGTGGAGACAACGGATATCCTTGGAGGTGGGTAGGGGATGGAGACAACGGATGTACTCAGAGGTGGGTAGGGGGTGGAGACAAGGCATGTACTCGGAGGTGGGTAGGGGGTGGAGACAACGGATGTACTCGGAGGTGGGTAGGGGGTGGAGACAAGGGATGTACTCGGAGGTGGGTAGGGGGTGGAGACAAGGGATGTACTCGGAGGTGGGTAGAGGGTGGAGACAAGGGATGTACTCAGAGGTGGGTAGGGGGTGGAGACAAGGGATGTACTCAGAGGTGGGTAGGGGGTGGAGACAAGGGATGTACTCAGAGGTGGGTAGAGGGTGGAGACAAGGGATGTACTCGGAGGTGGGTAGGGGGTGGAGACAAGGGATGTACTCGGAGGTGGGTAGGGGGTGGAGACAAGGGATGTACTCGGAAGTGGGTAGGGGGTGGAGACAACGGATATACTCGGAGGTGGGTAGGGGGTGGAGACAAGGGATGTACTTGGAGCTGGGCCAGAGACAAGGGGTGACTCAGAAGTGGGAAGTACCTGCACCTAAGCCCTGTATACAGTATATATTATATTAGAATATTTTATTTATTGTTTTTCAGTTCTATCCTGTTTTTTAGCTTTTTTAAAAAAAAAAATTATTTCTCATAAAGGAATTTTAATTCAAGTCCAGTATGAGCGAAGCCCACCATCCTGCACAGTGCAGGAGCCCCTTCCAGCTCTGCGTCGCACTCTATTGCACTTGAATTGGGACCGGCGTGGGTCAACGTTCCAGAGAAAAGTGCTCAGTGGGTCCTGGAGAGGCCTACTCAGTCCTCCAACAGCCTGGAAGATTACAAACAGATAAGCAAAGCAGCCAAAGCAAGGCCTTCCTGGTCCTCAGCCACCGGCTATCCTCACCCAACGCCCTGAACACCCCACCAGGTATTCGATCTCAGAATGAATAATGCAGCGCACGCAGCGGGCTAATTATAGCCTTGGCCACCCTATAGAACACAGCGGACCCCACAGACTTCCAACCTTCTGCTCCCCCCAACCTTCATGAGCAAAAACTTTTTTTTTTTTTTGTAAAATTGTTAATTTTGGTGGTTACCTTGAGTTGGTAGGGCTGGATCTCGCTCAGGCTTTGGTTCCGTAACTTCTTGGTTAAGACCTTCAGCATTGTACAGATCCCGGAGGAGGAGGGCGAGGAAGGGGTTAAACTCTCATTCACACACGCATTCACACACGCTTCCACACACCGAGAAGAAGGAACAATTCTGCAGGCTCTACAACCTCCACAGCCATTTCATTTTGGGGGGATTTGTTGGTTTTTTGGTCGTATTTATTTTTCTGTAGGCACGTTGGCTTTTCCGATTCCGAATAGAAAAATTCTCTAAAATAAGAAAAAATAAGCAAAAAAGAAAAAAAAAGTTGCCGGGTTTTTCAGGTTCTGGGAGAAGGCGTGCAGCAGCACCGGACGGGACTGGGTTTTGTGTTTCGGTGCCCCCCGGCTGACATCACCCCCCCACCTTGGTGCTCAGTTCTTGGCTTTGGGTTGTCCTGGGAGTGGGGTGGAAGTCTCCATTGCCTCTCACTCATGCACCCTCCTAGCACACACATTCACACACACTGCCTCTCTGTCTGCAACTTGTAACAAACAGAGGGCCTCGGCGCCGCGCTCTCATTGGCTGGCCCGGGGAAAAGTGTGTCAGTTTCAGGAGGCCGGCCCTTTATTTAAAGGGAAAGTGATAGCAAGCTGGGCCAGGCGTTGTGTAGCGAGATGACGTTCGGGCCCTCCCCCTCCTTTCCTGTTCTGCCCGGGGAGGGGCGGGGAGCAGGCTGCACATTGTCATCAGGGGAAATAAGTTCAACTTACAAATATAGAGAGAAACAAGGCGCAACTGTGTAACGATTCCCTGTCCATGCTCACCTGAAATATGCGCTGCGCGCCTTAAAGTGACGTGAAACAAACCGATTCCAGTCTGGATTCCAGGCTCAGGAAATTCCCTTCTGTGACTCCAAATCTCCAAACGTTTTATCATCTGACTTCCTGTAATTGGGGGCTACGCTCTGTCTGCATGGACCCCCTGGATGGAGGAAGTTCGGGGGCGGACTGACCATTTGGAAACTCGGGCACTGCCCGAGGGCCCTGGTCAGTAGGGGGCCCCATGAGATGCCCCGGTACCTTTTTTATAGGCTTTTTGATATTGGGCAAGGACACAGGGGCCCCATGATCCCCTATTGCCCGAGGGCCCCATGAGTTGTCAGTCCGCCCCTAGTAGAAGCCCTCTCCTGCTCCCAAGATGGTCCACAGCAGGGGTCTCCAAATGACGGCCCATGGGCCACATCCGGCCCTCTATAATATTTCATTCAGCCCACAGCTGGGGTCACTGCTGTATCCTTACTGACTGAGGCTGTCTATGGTCTCTGCGTCTGATGTAAGGGGGAACTCCGCTGCAAAGCCACTATAGACAGATCGATATTCACTGGGCAGCACAGTGGCTTAATGGTTAGCACTTCACCCTGGCAGTACTCGGGTCGTTGGTTCGAATCCCAGCCACGGCACCTCCTGCCTGGAGTTTGCATGTTCTCCCTGTGCCTGCGTGGGTTTCCTCCGGGTACTCCAGTTTCCTCCCGCACTCCAAAGACGTGCTGGTAGGTTAACTGAATCCTGTCTAAATTGTCCCTAGTATATGAATGTGAGTTAGGGACCTTAGATTATACGCCCCTTGAGGGTTAGGGACTGATGTGAATGTACAATATATATGTAAAGCGCAGCCAGGGGCGGACTGACCATTTGGAAACTCTGGCACTGCCTGAGGGCCTGGAGTCAGTAGGGGGCCCCATGAGATGCCTCTGGTACCTTTTTCATAGGCTTTTTTGAGTTTGGGCAAGGACACAGGGGCCCCATGATCCCCTATTGCCCGGGGGCCCCATGAGTTGTCAGTCCGCCCCTGTTGACAGTGCTATATAAGTACCTGAAATAAATAAACCAGTTCAGCAGGAACCAGCCGTATTTCAGTCCATCTATGGGCAGGCTGGTTGTATTGGAGTTGATCTATCATATTGAAGAGACATATTACAGGAGACGGTCAGAGATTGCAGACTTGGTACAGGAGACGGTCAGAGATTGCAGACTTGGTACAGGAGATGGTCAGAGACTGCGGACACAGTACAGGAGATGACCAGAGACTGCGGACACAGTACAGGAGATGACCAGAGACTGCAGACACAGTACAGGAGATGACCAGAGACTGCAGACACAGTACAGGAGACGACCAGAGACTGCGGACACAGTACAGGAGACGACCAGAGACTGCGGACACAGTACAGGAGACGACCAGAGACTGCGGACACAGTACAGGAGATGACCAGAGACTGCGGACATAGTACAGGAGATGACCAGAGACTGCGGACACAGTACAGGAGATGACCAGAGACTGCGGACACAGTACAGGAGATGACCAGAGACTGCGGACATAGTACAGGAGATGACCAGAGACTGCGGACACAGTACAGGAGACGACCAGAGACTGCGGACACAGTACAGGAGATGGTCAGAGACTGCGGACACAGTACAGGAGACGACCAGAGACTGCGGACACAGTACAGGAGACGACCAGAGACTGCGGACACAGTACAGGAGATGACCAGAGACTGCGGACACAGTACAGGAGACGACCAGAGACTGCGGACACAGTACAGGAGACGACCAGAGACTGCGGACACAGTACAGGAGATGACAAGAGACTGCGGACACAGTACAGGAGACGACAAGAGACTGCGGACATAGTACAGGAGATGGTAAGAGACTGCGGACACAGTACAGGAGATGGTCAGAGACTGCGGACACAGTACAGGAGATGACCAGAGACTGCGGACACAGTACAGGAGATGACCAGAGACTGCGGACACAGTACAGGAGATGGTAAGAGACTGCGGACACAGTACAGGAGATGGTAAGAGACTGCGGACACAGTACAGGAGATGGTCAGAGACTGCGGACACTGTACAGGAGACGACCAGAGACTGCGGACACAGTACAGGAGATGGTCAGAGACTGCGGACTCAGTACAGGAGATGACCAGAGACTGCGGACACAGTACAGGAGATGACCAGAGACTGCGGACACAGTACAGGAGATGGTCAGAGACTGCGGACACAGTACAGGAGATGACCAGAGACTGCAGACATGGTACAGGAGACGGTCAGAGATTGCAGATATGGTACAGGAGACGGTCAGAGATTGCAGATATGGTACAGGAGATGGTCAGAGACTGCAGACATAGTACAGGAGATGGTCAGAGACTGCAGACATAGTACAGGAGATGGTCAGAGACTGCAGACATAGTACA
The DNA here is from genome assembly GCF_062004578.1 of Staurois parvus. NCBI lineage: Eukaryota > Metazoa > Chordata > Amphibia > Anura > Ranidae > Staurois > Staurois parvus. The sequence continues at coordinate 31,702 of NW_028320301.1, read as the reverse complement.
GGAGATGGTCAGAGACTGCAGACATGGTACAGGAGACAGTCAAAGATTGCAGAATACTACAGGAGATGGTCAGAAACTGCAGACATGGTACAGGAGACAGTCAAAGATTGCAGAATACTACAGGAGATGGTCAGAGACTGCAGACATGGTACAGGAGACAGTCAGAGACTGCAGACATGGTACAGGAGACGGTCAGAGATTGTAGACATAGTACAGGAGACGGTCAGAGACTGCAGACATAGTACAGGAGACGGTCAGAGACTGCAGACATGGTACAGGAGACGGTCAGAGACTGCAGACATAGTACAGGAGACGGTCAGAGACTGCAGACGTGGTACAGGAGACGGTCAGAGACTGCAGGCATAGTACAGGAGACAGTCAGAGACTGCAGACATAGTACAGGAGACGGTCAGAGACTGCAGACATAGTACAGGAGACGGTCAGAGACTGCAGACATAGTACAGGAGACAGTCAGAGACTGCAGACATGGTACAGGAGACGGTCAGAGACTGCAGACATAGTACAGGAGACGGTCAGAGACTGCAGATGTAGTACAGGAGATGGTCAGAGACTGCGGACACGGTACATGAGATGGTCAGAGACTGCAGTCATAGTACAGGAGATGACCAGAGACTGCGGACACAGTACAGGAGATGACCGGAGACTGCGGACACAGTACAGGAGATGGCCAGAGACTGCGGACACAGTACAGGAGATGACCAGAGACTGCGGACATAGTACAGGAGATGACCAGAGACTGCAGACACAGTACAGGGGATGACCAGAGACTGCGGACACACTACAGGAGATGGTCAGAGACTGCAGACACAGTACAGGAGATGACCAGAGACTGCGGACACAGTACAGGAGATGACCAGAGACTGCAGACATAGTACAGGGGATGACCAGAGACTGCGGACACACTACAGGAGATGGTCAGAGACTGCGGACATAGTACAGGAGATGACCAGAGACTGCGGACACAGTACAGGAGATGACCAGAGACTGCGGACATAGTACAGGAGATGACCAGAGACTGCGGACACAGTACAGGAGATGACCAGAGACTGCGGACACAGTACAGGAGATGACTAGAGACTGCGGACACAGTACAGGAGATGACCAGAGACTGCAGACACAGTACAGGAGATGACTAGAGACTGCGGACACAGTACAGGAGATGACCAGAGACTGCAGACATGATACAGGAGATGACCAGAGACTGCGGACACAGTACAGGAGATGACTAGAGACTGCGGACACAGTACAGGAGATGACCAGAGACTGCAGACATAGTACAGGAGATGACCAGAGACTGCGGACACAGTACAGGAGATGACCAGAGACTGCAGACATGATACAGGAGATGACCAGAGACTGCAGACATGATACAGGAGATGACCAGAGACTGCAGACATAGTACAGGAGATGACCAGAGACTGCGGACACAGTACAGGAGATGACCAGAGACTGCAGACACAGTACAGGAGATGACCAGAGACTGCAGACATGATACAGGAGATGACCAGAGACTGCAGACATGATACAGGAGATGACCAGAGACTGCAGACATACTAGCCGGGGGTGTGTTAGGGTTGTAAAATAAAATTGACATCATTTGTAACAAAATGCATGAATTGTTCCCATCATCAGGTCTGAATACCAATAAAACAAAGACGTTACATTGTTAAATGATAAGTTGCTACAATGTAACGGAATGACTCTGGAAAGGGCGACAGTCCTGCTTCAGCCTGAAAGGTCGCGGTGTAGGACTATGGAGTGCGCTGTGACGCCACATATCGGGGGCGGGTCCACTCTCGGGTCTCCTGTGTATATGATTGGTAACTATCAGAGGGAAGATTGGGTTTTCCATGTACTGCTCCTTTAAGCCGAGGATATTAAATCTCCGGTCATGTCCATGCCATATGCCGTGACGAGGTGTCCCCGTGACGAGGTGTCCCCGCATGTCCAATGAACAATTAGTTCTCCTATTTAATGTGGAGATTGTGGTCAGGATTGGGGGGGGAGGTTGGCAGCTGGGCCTTTGTGGAGCAACAGAAGATGTCTATACAACTTTTGTCCCACCAGCCCAGTCTCTGGGGATGGACAGCACACTGGTATTGTAATCCCGTCCTCAGGGGGTTCAGCATGTCCTGCGGTGACAATACCCAGCTTATAGAAGGACATGGCGGGTCCAGGGAGGTGGGCCGAGGCTGCGATGGCGAGGCTCTGAGAGCTCTGCAAAGGAGGCGGAAAAATCAACTGCAGATTTGGGAATAAAGAGAAACTGGTAGCGTCTAGAAACTGCAGATATACTACAGGAGATGGTCAGAGACTGCAGACATAGTACATGAGATGGTCAGAGACTGCAGATATACTACAGGAGATAGTCAGAGACTGCAGACATACTACAGGAGATGGTCAGAGAGTGCAGACATAGTACATGAGATGGTCAGAGACTGCAGACATAGTACAGGAGATAGTCAGAGACTGCAGATATACTACAGGAGATGGTCAGAGAGTGCAGACATACTACAGGAGATGACCAGAGACTGCAGACATAGTACAGGAGATGACCAGAGACTGCAGACATAGTACAGGAGATGGTCAGAGAGTGCAGACATACTACAGGAGATGGTCAGAGACTGCAGACATACTACAGGAGATGGTCAGAGACTGCAGATATACTACAGGAGATGGTCACAGAGTGCAGACATACTACAGGAGAGGGTCAGAGACTGCAGACATACTACAGGAGATGGTCAGAGACTGCAGACATACTACAGGAGAGGGTCAGAGAGTGCACACATACTACAGGAGAGGGTCAGAGAGTGCAGACATACTACAGGAGATGGTCAGAGAGTGCAGACATACTACAGGAGATGGTCAGAGAGTGCAGACATACTACAGGAGAGGGTCAGAGACTGCAGACATACTACAGGAGATGGTCAGAGACTGCAGACATACTACAGGAGAGGGTCAGAGAGTGCAGACATACTACAGGAGAGGGTCAGAGAGTGCAGACATACTACAGGAGAGGGTCAGAGAGTGCAGACATACTACAGAAGATGGTCAGAGAGTGCAGACATACTACAGGAGAGGGTCAGAGAGTGCAGACATACTACAGGAGAGGGTCAGAGAGTGCAGACACAGTACAGGAGATGGTCAGAGACTGCAGACACAGTACAGAAGATGGTCAGAGACTGCAGACACAGTACAGGAGATGACCAGAGACTGCAGACACAGTACAGGAGATGGTCAGAGAGTGCAGACATACTACAGGAGATGGTCAGAGACTGCAGACATAGTACAGGAGATGGTCGGAGACTGCAGACATAGTACAGGAGATGGTCAGAGACTGCAGGCATAGTACAGGAGATGGTCAGAGACTGCAGACATACTACAGGAGATGGTCAGAGACTGCAGACATACTACAGGAGAGGGTCAGAGAGTGTAGACATACTACAGGAGAGGGTCAGAGAGTGCAGACATACTACAGGAGATGGTCAGAGAGTGCAGACATACTACAGGAGAGGGTCAGAGAGTGCAGACATACTACAGGAGAGGGTCAGAGAGTGCAGACATACTACAGGAGAGGGTCAGAGAGTGCAGACATACTACAGGAGAGGGTCAGAGACTGCAGACATACTACAGGAGAGGGTCAGAGAGTGCAGACATACTACAGGAGAGGGTCAGAGAGTGCAGACATACTACAGGAGAGGGTCAGAGAGTGCAGACATACTACAGGAGATGGTCAGAGACTGCAGACATACTACAGGAGAGGGTCAGAGAGTGTAGACATACTACAGGAGAGGGTCAGAGAGTGCAGACATACTACAGGAGATGGTCAGAGAGTGCAGACATACTACAGGAGAGGGTCAGAGAGTGCAGACATACTACAGGAGAGGGTCAGAGAGTGCAGACATACTACAGGAGAGGGTCAGAGAGTGCAGACATACTACAGGAGAGGGTCAGAGACTGCAGACATACTACAGGAGAGGGTCAGAGAGTGCAGACATACTACAGGAGAGGGTCAGAGAGTGCAGACATACTACAGGAGAGGGTCAGAGAGTGCAGACATACTACAGGAGAGGGTCAGAGAGTGCAGACATACTACAGGAGATGGTCAGAGACTGCAGAAATACTACAGGAGATGGTCAGAGACTGCAGAAATACTACAGGAGATGGTCAGAGACTGCAGACATAGTGCAGGAGATGATCAGAGACTGCAGACATAGTACAGGAGATGGTCAGAGACTGCGGACATACTACAGGAGATGGTCAGAGACTGCAGACATACTACAGGAGATGGTCAGAGACTGCAGACATACTACAGGAGATGGTCAGAGACTGCAGACATAGTACAGGAGAGGGTCAGAGACTGCAGACATACAGGACTATCAGAATTAAGAAGCCTCCTCCCCAAAAACCCTGGTCCAGTGGTTGTGGGGGTCTGAGGGTGCTTATCAGAATTTGGAAGACCCCTTTAAATACTCAGAGTTCAGATTAAGTATCCAAAGTTCAGTAACGGTCACTGAATTTTACTGAAGTTCAATGATGGGGACAAGGGCTTCTTCTCCAAAACCCTGGTCTAGTGGTTGTGGGGGTCTGAGGGTCAGGGGGCCTATCAGAATTTGGAAGCCTTTTCCCCAAAACTCAGGTTCAGTGATTGTGGGGTCTGAGGTTTGGGGTGTGCTTATCAGAATTTGGAAGCCTCGTCCCCAAAACTCTGGTACAGTGGTTGTGGGGGTCTGAGGGTCAAGGGGCCTATCAGAATTTGGAAGCCTCTTCCCCAAAACTATGGCCCAGTGGTTGTGGGGGTCTGAGAGTTGTGGGTGCTTATCAGAATTTGGAAGCTTCTTCCCCAAAACCCTGGTCCAGTAGGTATGGGGGTCTAAGATTGGGGGGCCTATCAGAATTAAGAAGCCTCTTCCCCAAAAACAATGGTCGAGTGATTGTACGGGTCTAAGGGTTGGGGTGCTTTTCATAATTTGGAAGCTTCTTCTCCAAAACCGTGGTCAAGTGGTTGTGGGGGTCTAAGGGTCAGGGGGCCTATCAGAATTTGGAAGTCTCTTCTCCAAAACTCTGGTTTAGTGGTTGTGGGGTCTGAGGATTGGGGGGTGCTTATCAGTTTTTGTAAGCCTCTTCCCCACAACTATGGTCCAGTGGTTGTGGGGGGTCTAAGGGTCAGGGGGCCTATCAGAATTTGGTAGCCTCTTCCACAAAAACCCTGATCCAGTGGTTGTAGTGGTTTAAGGGTTGGGGTGCTTATCAGAATCTGGAAGCTTCTTCCCCAAAACCCTGGTCCAGTAGGTATGGGGGTCTAAGATTGGGGGGGCTATCAGAATTAAGAAGCTTCTTCCCCAAAAACAATGGTCCAGTGATTGTAGGGGTATGAGGGATGGGGGTGGTTATCAGAATCTGGAAGCCCTCTTTAAATACACAAGGTTCGGATTTAGTATCCAAACTGCATTAAGGTTCACTGAACCCCCCCCCCCCCCCCAAACCAGGCGCGTTTGGGTCACCACTCCCCCAATCAGTGACTGAGGATGACCCCCGACACTGTAATACATCTCAGTAGAGGCGCTGACCGGTCTGTTGGCTTTGTTACAATGTATCTAACAATGTTACTCGTCAGGGAAAGTTTATTATTGTGTAAGTGCCGTGATTAACGTTCGGTTGCATCGCGGAGCTTCTCACTTGGAGATCTCATTCAGCCGACGTGTTCGCGGCGCGGAATTTAGTCGGACATTTCACACCAAACATCGAATGCAAAACAAAACTGACCCCGAAAAAAAAGGAAAAATGTACCAAGTGAAGTACAACGTATCCCTCAGCTGCAACTGAGCTAAATGTCAGCGGCTAAAATGGTCAGCGACCAGAGACGGCTCCAGGTGATTGGTTTTTGCCCATTCTGGGGGTAGGAGTGGGGGAGGTGCGTCCCGGATCCTAAATCGAAATGCTATAATAAAGGGAGACATAATATACTGAGAAATGATTGGTCAGTTGCTTTTTTTTCTGCATCGAAAACGCACAGAAAGTAGGGGGTATGGTTGTCAGTGTCATAGTTCACATCAGCGCTTGTAGTTCCGGTGCGTTCCGGGTGCAGAAAAAAAGTAGAACATGCTGCAGTTTTCCTGCTCAGAACTGTACTGGAACGCAGTAAAACGCATAAAAAATGCACCGGAACGCACCAAAATGCACCGGAACGCACCAAAATGCACCGAAAACATACTGGAATGCACACGTCCCCATTTAAATTGAAGAAAAAGAGAGGGGAAAAAAAATAACAGAAAGTATCAAAACCGCACCAAAACGTGTCAAAAATGCATTAAAAAACACACCGCAATGCACCAAAAATGCATAAAAACCGCTATGCAGAAACGCACCTGGAACTCTTCTGGACTGCATTTCTATGGTGTGAACGGGCCTTTAAAATGGAACTACACTGCATTCACTATATCTGCTCTCCCCGGACCCCGCATTCACTACATCCACTCTCCTCGGACCCCGCATTCACTATATCCGCTCTCCCCGGACCCCGCATTCACTGTATCCGCTCTCCCCGGACCCCGCATTCACTATATCCGCTCTCCCCGGACCCCGCATTCACTATATCCGCTCTCCCCGGACCCCGCATTCACTATATCCGCTCTCCCCGGACCCCGCATTCACTATATCCTCTCTCCCCGGACCCCGCATTCACTATATCCGCTCTCCCCGGACCCCGCATTCACTATATCCGCTCTCCCCGGACCCCGCATTCACTATATCCGCTCTCCCCGGACCCCGCATTCACTATATCCGCTCTCCCCGGACCCCGCATTCACTATATCCGCTCTCCCCGGACCCCGCACTCACTATATCCGCTCTCCCCGGACCCCGCATTCACTATATCCGCTCTCCCCAGACCCCGCATTCACTATATCCTCTCTCCCTGGACCCCGCATTCACTATATCCACTCTCCCCGGACCCCGCATTCACTATATCCTCTCTCCCCGGACCCCGCATTCACTATATCCGCTCTCCCCGGACCCCGCATTCACTATATCCGCTCTCCCCGGACCCCGCATTCACTATATCCTCTCTCCCAGGACCCTGCATTCACTATATCCGCTCTCCCCGGACCCCGCATTCACTATATCCGCTCTCCCCAGACCCCGCATTCACTATATCCGCTCTCCCCGGACCCCGCATTCACTGTATCCCCTCTTCCCGGACCCCGCATTCACTATATCCGCTCTCCCCGGACCCCGCATTCACTATATCCGCTCTCCCCGGACCCCGCATTCACTATATCCGCTCTCCCCGGAACCCGCATTCACTATATCCTCTCTCCCCGGACCCCGCATTCACTATATCCGCTCTCCCCGGACCCCGCATTCACTATATCCGCTCTCCCCGGACCCCGCACTCACTATATCCGCTCTCCCCGGACCCCGCATTCACTATATCCGCTCTCCCCAGACCCCGCATTCACTATATCCTCTCTCCCCGGACCCCGCATTCACTATATCCGCTCTCCCCGGACCCCGCATTCACTATATCCTCTCTCCCCGGACCCCGCATTCACTATATCCGCTCTCCCCGGACCCCGCATTCACTATATCCTCTCTCCCAGGACCCTGCATTCACTATATCCGCTCTCCCCGGACCCCGCATTCACTATATCCGCTCTCCCCAGACCCCGCATTCACTATATCCGCTCTCCCCGGACCCCGCATTCACTGTATCCCCTCTTCCCGGACCCCGCATTCACTATATCCGCTCTCCCCGGACCCCGCATTCACTATATCCGCTCTCCCCGGACCCCGCATTCCCTGTATCCGCTCTCCCCGGACCCCACATTCACTATATCCGCTCTCCCGGACCCCGCATTCACTATATCCGCTCTCCCCGGAGCCCGCATTCACTATATCCGCTCTCCCCGGACCCCACATTCACTATATCCGCTCTCCCGGACCCCGCATTAACTATATCCGCTCTCCCCAGACCCCGCATTCACTATATCCGCTCTCCCCGGACCCCGCATTCACTATATCCGCTCTCCCCGGACCCCGCATTCACTATATCCGCTCTCCCCGGACCCCGCATTCACTGTATCCGCTCTCCCCAGACCCGTATTCACTGTATCCGCTCTCCCCGGACCCCGCATTCACTGTATCCGCTCTCCCCGGACCCCGCATTCACTATATCCGCTCTCCCCGGACCCCGCATTCACTATATCCGCTCTCCCCGGACCCCGCATTCACTATATCCGCTCTCCCCAGACCCCGCATTCACTGTATCCGCTCTCCCCGGACCCCGCATTCACTATATCCGCTCTCCCCGGACCCCGCATTCACTGTATCCGCTCTCCCCGGACCCCGCATTCACTATATCTGGTCTCCCCGGACCCCGCATTCACTATATCCGCTCTCCCCGGACCCCGCATTCACTATATTCGCTCTCCCCGGACCCCGCATTCACTATATCCGCTCTCCCCGGACCCCGCATTCACTATATCCGCTCTCCCCGGACCCCCCATTCACTATATCCGCTCTCCCCGGACCCCGCATTCACTATATTCGCTCTCCCACAGTACACAGAACATTGAAATTCAGTTACAGTTGTGGCCAAAATTATTCAACCCCCACTGAAATTGAGTGTTTTGGCCAGTTTGACATTGCTTTTGATCATTCAGTCATCTTGCTTACATTTACATTAAAGAGGCACTTGTAGGTCAGACAAATATAACATAACAGTTATAATGAAATAACCACAAATGTCTTTTCTGTGCTCACAGCATTATCAGTTTTATTCAACCCCCAAGTGACATTCAATCTTAGTACTTAGTACAGCATCCTTTTACAGTTATAACAGCTTTTAAACGTGAAGCATAGCTTGACACAAGTGTCTTGCAGCGATCTACGGGTATCTTCGCCCATTCTTCATGGGCAAAGGCCTCCAGTTCAGTCACATTCTTAGGCTTGCGCACTGCAACTGCTTTCTTTAAGTCCCACCAGAGGTTCTCAATCGGATTTAAGTCTGGTGACTGCGATGGCCACTCCAAAATGTTCCAGCCTTTCCTCTGCAACCATGCTCTAGTGGACTTGGAGGTATGCTTGGGATCATTGTCCTGTTGAAAGGTCCAACGTCTCCCAAGCCTCAGGTGTGTGACGGACTGCATCACGTTTCCATCCAATATCTCCTGGTACTGAAGAGAATTCATGGTACCTTGCACACGCTGAAGCTTCCCTGTACCTGCAGAAGCAAAACAGCCCCAAAGCATGATTGACCCTCCACCATGCTTCACAGTAGGCAAGGTGTTCTTTTCATCATAGGCCTTGTTCTTCCTCCTCCAAACATAGCGTTGATCCATGGGCCCAAACAGTTCTAATTTTGTTTCATCAGTCCACAGAACACTATCCCACAACTTTTGTGGTTTGTCCACATGGCTTTTGGCATACTGCAGTCGACTCTTCTTATTCTTTGGAGACAGCAAGGGGGTACGCCTGGGAGTTCTGGCACGGAGGCCTTCATTACGCAGTGTGCGTCTTATTGTCTGGGCTGAAACTTCTGTACCCACATCTGACAAATCTTTTCTCAGTTCCTCAGCAGTCACACGGGGACTTCTCTCCACTCTACGCTTCAGGTAGCGCACAGCAGTCGAAGTCAGCATCTTCTTTCTGCCACGACCAGGTAGCGTTTCAACAGTGCCCTTTGCCTTGAATTTGCGAATGATGCTTCCTAAGGTGTCTCTTGGTATGTTTAACATCTTTGCAATCTTCTTATAGCCATTGCCCTTCCTGTGAAGAGAAATCACCTCTTCTCTTGTCTTCCTGGACCATTCTCTTGCCTTCACCATGTTTGTAACCACACCAGTAAATGTCTAGAAGGAGCTGAGTATCACAGTCATTTTAAAGCTGCCTAATTGGTGCTTATTATGCTTGATTGCTGCTCGGTGACATCCACAGGTGTTTTCAATACCTGATGGAAAGCACCTGTATGAACCTCTGTTCTTCAGAGTGGTAGTCTTTAAGGGGTTGAATAATTGTGGCAATGAAGAAACCACATAAGAACCATTTACTACTGTATTACATAAACAATTGATGTCATTTTAGTTGCATTTGGGTAGTTACAACGTCCTTGTAGGATTTGATTCTGAATACAATTCCAAATGTACACTATAGTCCCTAAACCCCTTTACAGCATTGGGGGTTGAATAATTTTGGCCACAACTGTATGTTACTAAATATAAACTGCTAAATCCCTTCTCATCAGCAGTATATAGCAGTCTTGTGACTTCTATCAGTGTCCCTCAGAGAACTGGTTAAAACTTGTAGGAGTTTTCATTCTCCACTGATTGTCCTATGAGGCTACATGACCCCTGACCCTCTGTGTGGAGAGTGCTGATTGGCCCTGTGCTGATCACATGCACTCTCCCTAGGAAAAAAAACCTCTCTAGCAATACACACCAAACTGAGAATGTACAGAGTGTCTCTACACGATATTTCTTACCAGTAAGCTCCCAGGATCAGGGCCCTCCTATCCCTCTTGTATTGAACTGTATTGATCTGTATTGTCTCCCGTTATATTGTAAAGCGCTGAGCAAACTGTTGGCGCCATAAATCCTGTATAATAATAATAAGGAGATAAGAGGGGGATACTGGAAGAAGGGGAGGATCAGAGAAGACAGGATCAAACAGTCTTTTTACACAGAGCAGAGGACTAACCCCTAAACTAAAGTTCCACAGTGAGTATAAGAAGCACACCTTACTGCATCTACAGACTGATTGTAATGTTGTGGGTTTAGTAACTCTTTAAAGAGGAGGTACACCCCCCCCCCCACTGGTGTCAGTAGAGGTGTCCCTTTAAATTGGTATCAGTAGAAGTGTCCCCTTTCATTAGTGTCATTAGAGGTGCCCCACAAATTGATGTCAGTAGAGGGGTCCCCTTAAGTTGGTGTCAGTAGAGGTGTCCCCTTACATTATTAGATTGTTGTCCAATGGAGTTGTCCATTAAATTTGTGTCAGTAGAGGTGCTCCCCATAAATTGGTGTCAGTGGAAATGTCCACTTACATTGGTGTCAGTGGAGGGGTCCTCTTAAGTTGGTGTTAGTAGAGGTGTCCTCTTACATTAGTGTCAGTAGAGGTGTCCCCTTACATTGGTGTCAGTAAAGGGGTCCCCTTAAGTTGGTGTCATTAGAGGTGTCTCCTTACATAGGTGTCAGTAGAGATGTCCTCATAAATTAGTGTTAGTAGAGGTGTCTCCTTACATTGGTGTCAGTAGAGGTGTCTCCTTACATTGGTGCCAGTAGAGGTGTCTCCTTACATTAGTGTCAGTAGAGGTGTCTCCTTACATTGGTGCCAGTAGAGGTGTCTCCTTACATAGGTGTCAGTAGAGATGTCCTCATAAATTAGTGTTAGTAGAGGTGTCTCCTTACATTGGTGTCAGTAGAGGTGTCCCCTTACATTGGTGTCAGTAGAGGTGTCCCCTTACATTGGTGTCAGTAGAGGTGTCTCCTTACATTGGTGTCAGTAAAGGTGTCCCCATCAATTGGTGTCAGTAGAGATGTCCCCATCAATTGGTGTCAGTAGAAGTGTCTCCTTACATTGGTGTCAGTAGAGGTGTCTCCTTACATTGGTGTCAGTAGAGGTGTCCCCATCAATTGGTGTCAGTAGAGGTGTCTCCTTACATTGGTGTCAGTAGAGATGTCCCCATCATTTGTTGTCAGTAGAGGTGTCTCCTTACATTGGTGTCAGTAGAGGTGTCTCCTTACATTGGTGCCAGTAGAGGTGTCTCCTTACATAGGTGCCAGTAGAGGTGTCTCCTTACATTGGTGCCAGTAGAGGTGTCTCCTTACATTGGTGTCAGTAGAGGTGTCTCCTTACATTGGTGTCAGTAAACACACCAACCTATTTGTTTCAATATTTGTCCTTTTGTTCCTCGTAGGCGGAGCTATACTCGTTGGAATTCATTCGATCTGTTTCTGTGTTCATCTGCTTTATTATATAAGCGCTCACTTGCTTTAGACCTGCAATTAGCAAAGCTCATGTTTCCTATCTGAGAGCGCTACCTCTGACCTCTGCAGAGAGGCCGCTGCTTCCACATACAGAGCAAGGCTCCTTCTTCACAGCACGCTGGCCGGGGGCAGGCCTTTCTACTCAGGCTGTGGCTGCTTCTAGAGGAAAGCAGCTGCAGGGACGGGTCCTGGAATGTACTCAGCTGGGAGCTTCATTGGGATATAAACCCAAAAATGTTCCCCTGGCAGGATCAACAGGTCGCATCAAAGACAAGAAAGGCGCGTCTGAAGGCGAGAGACGATTGTGGTCACAGTTGGTTGTCGTTTCCCAAACAGGTCTTTCTTGTCTTTGATGGTTGTGACCGGAACACTCCGGATTTATGAAGGATTTAGCCCCCCCGAAGGCGTAATATTGCCATGAAACTGTCGCCGGGGAGACTCCAAAAATACAAAAACTGCAGAAATTTCCAGCTCCAGCGTCAGGAACTCACATTCCCTCCCCTCGGTCACTCTTGTCTCCTCCCCCTGGTCACTCTTGTCTCCGCCCCTACAACTGCCACTAGAACCGCCCCCTGTAGAAAATAGGAAGGGGGGGGGGGGGTAGCATGGTCCCTTAGGGTTTGTTATTGAAGAAAAAGCAATATTAGACCCACTATATATATCCAGTAGCAATAGACAGCCCCCCCATATATCCAGCAACAATAGACAGCCCCCCCATATATCCAGCAACAATAGACAGCCCCCCCATATATCCAGCAACAATAGACAGCCCCCCCATATATCCAGCAACAATAGACAGCCCCCCATATATCCAGCAACAATAGACAGCCCCCCCATATATCCAGCAACAATACACAGCCCCCCCATATATCCAGCAACAATATACAGCCCCCCCCATATATCCAGCAACAATAGACAGCCCCCCATATATCCAGCAACAATAGACAACCCCCCCATATATCCAGCAACAATTGACAGCCCCCCATATATCCAGCAATAATAGACAGCCCCCCCAGATATATAGCAACAATAGACAGCCCCCCCATATATCCAGCAACAATAGACAACCCCCCCATATATCCAGCAACAATAGACAGCCCCCCCATATATCCAGCAACAATAGACAGCCCCCCCATATATCCAGCAACAATAGACAGCCCCCCATATATCCAGCAACAATAGACAGCCCCCCCATATATCCAGCAATAATAGACAGCCCCCCCATATATCCAGCAACAATAGACAGCCCCCCATATATCCAGCAATAATAGACAGCCCCCCCCCAGATATATAGCAACAATAGACAGCCCCCCCATATATCCAGCAACAATAGACAGACCCCCCAGATATACAGCAACGATAGACAGCCCCCCCCATATATCCAGCAACAATAGACAACCCCCCCCAGATGTCCAGCAACAATAGACAGCCCCCCCATATATCCAGCAACGATAGACAACCCCCCCACAACCCCCCCATATATCCAGCAATAATAGACAACCCCCCCCATATATCCAGCAACAATAGACAGCCCCCCCATATATCCAGCAACAATAGACAGCCCCCCCATATATCCAGAAACGATAGACAACCCCCCCACAACCCCCCCATATATCCAGCAATAATAGACAACCCCCCCATATATCCAGCAACAATAGACAGCCCCCCATATATCCAGCAACAATAGACAGCCCCCCATATATCCAGCAACAATAGACAACCCCCCAGATATCCAGCAACAATAGGCAGCCCCCCCCCCATATGTCCAGCAAAAATAGAACCTCCCATATATCAAGCAATAATAGACAGCCCCCCATATATCCAGCAAAAATAGACCCCCCCATATATCCAGCAACAATAGACAGCCCCCCCAGATATACAGCAACAATAGACAGCCCCCCATATATCCAGCAACAATAGACAACCCCCCATATATCCAGCAACAATAGGACCCCCCCCCCCCAGATATCCAGCAACAATAGACACCCCCCATATATCCAGCAACAATAGAACCCCCCCCCAGATATCCAGCAACAATAGAACCCCCCCCCCAGATATCCAGCAACAATAGACAGCCCCCCATACATCCAGCAACAATAGACAGCCCCCCCATATATCCAGCAACAATAGACAGCCCCCCATATATCCAGCAACAATAGACCCCCCCCAAATATCCAGCAACAATAGAACCCCCCCCCCCCATATATCCAGCAACAATAGACAGCCCCCCATATATCCAGCAACAATATAAACCCCCCCCCCATATATTCAGCAACAATAGAACTCCTCCCCCCATATATCCAGCAAGAATAGACAGCCCCCCATATATTCAGCAACAACAGAACCCCCCCCCCCCCCCTATATATCCAGCAACAATATTTTGGTCTGCACTAGAATCGGATTGCACGGTAGTCACACCTATGTGATCCGATTCTGCACATTGCACTGCGTTTTCCGGACCAATTTTGGGGTGTCGTTAACATACACACCCGCATCGGTTCTCATGAATGGGGGGCGATTCTCATGCGGTGCAGAATTTGCACAGAAAACGCTGAGAATTCCACATCGGTGTGAACCCGGACTGGATGTAACCAGCCTACAGAACACTGGAGGGAATTAGGAAATGAATGAAACCAATGCTGATCCCCTCCAGCGTTCTCTAGGATACACACGTCTTTGTAACGGGTCCCATTTCTAGCCTCTTCCAGGCTCCGCCTCTTCTCGCACTTTCTGTTCACATGTGACAATCAGTATTTTTTGCTAGAAAATTTCTTAGAACCCCAAAACATTCCATGTTTGCAGTATTTCCGCAGCGGTTTTCCAAATGCAATTTTTTGGGGAAAAAATAAACTTTTTTGAATTTTAATGCAAAAAAATAAACACAGCAAACACAACACATGACCCAATGACTTGGTAAAATGTAAAAGGCGGCGTTACGCCGAGTAAATAGATACCACACATGTCACGCTTTAAAATTGCGCACGCTCGCGCAACGGCGACAAACAACGTAAATATTACCATCCGTAGGTGAAGAATTCAGAGCCTTTGCAGGCGACCTCTTTAGATTTACAGAGGAAGTCTGGTGTTGGAATGACCCCCCCATGATCTGACGTTCGCGGTGATACCTCACATGTGTGGGACGATCGCTGTTTGCGTGTGTGCGGGACGCATGAATTCGCCTTTGCGCAGGGGGCGGGGGCACTTTAAACATTTTTTTCCTTTTTTTTTTATTTTTACGCTGTCGCTTTAGTTTTTTTTAATCACTTTTATTGCTGTTACGAGGAATGCAAACATCCCCTGAGACAGCAATAGGCAGTGACAGGTCCTCTTTATGGAGGGATCGGGGGGTCCATAAGATCCCAAATCCCTCCTCTGCCCTTAAAATCATTAGATCGGTTCACACTCCATGTGTTTCAGTTGCTTATTGTCTGCACCCAAATCGCACAGAAAGTCGGTGATTTGGTTGTCAGTGTCATACTTCCCATCAGTGCTTGCAGTTGCAGTGCGTTCTGGTTGCTAATATAGGAAGGTAGCCATGTAGTCACCAATCCTGTTGGACCTTCGATGGACTGGAGAAGCTGATTTAGGAAGGCAACCATGTAGTCACCAATCCTGTTGGACCTTCCATGGACAGGTGGTACTAATTTAGTATTAGCCATGTAGTCACCAATCCTTTTGGACCTTCAATGGACTGGAGAGGCTGATTTAGGAAGGTAGCCATGTAGTCACCAATCCTTCTGAACCTTCGATGGACTGGTAGGGCTGATTTAGGAAGGTAGCCATGTAGTCACCAATCCTTCTGGACCTTTGATGGACTGGTAGGGCTGATTTAGGAAGGTAGCCATGAAGTGACCAATCCTTCTGAACCTTCGATGGACTGGTAGGGCTGATTTAGTATTATTAGCCATGTAGCCACCAATCCTTCTGGACCTTTGATGGACTAATAGGGCTGATTTAGGAAGGTAGCCATGTAACCACCAATCCTTCTGAACCTTCGATGGACTGGTAGGGCTGATGTAGGAAGGAAGCCATGTAGTCACCAATCCTTTTGAACCTTCGATGGACTGATAGGGCTGATTTAGGAAGGTAGCCATGTAGTCACCAATCCTTTTGAACCTTCGATGGACTGGTAGGGCTGATTTAGGAAGGAAGCCATTTAGTCACCAATCCTTCTGAACCTTTGATGGACTGGTAGGGCTGATTTAGGAAGGTAGCCATGAAGCCACCAATCCTTCTGGACCTCCCATGGACTGATGTGCTGATCTAGGAAGGTAGCCATGTAGTCACCAATTCTTCTGAACTGTCAATGGACTGATGGTGCTGATCTAGGAAGGTAGCCATGTAGCCACCAATCCTTCTGGACCTCCCATGGACTGGTGGTGCTGATCTAAGAAGGTAGCCATGTAGTCACCAATCCTTCTGGACATCCAATGGACTGGCGGTGCTGATCTAGGAAGGTAGCCATGTAGCCACCACTCCTTCTGGACCTCCAATGGACTGATGGTGCTGATCTAGGAAGGTAGCCATGTAGCTACCAATCCTTCTGAACTTTCAATGGATTGGTGGTGCTGATCTAGGAAGGTAGCCATGTAGTCAGCAATCCTTCTGGACCTCCAATGGACTGGCGGTACTGATCTAGGAAGGTAACCATGTAGTCACCAATCCCTCTGGACCTCCAATGGACTGGTGGTGCTGATCTAGGAAGGTAGCCATGTAGCCACCACTCCTGAACTTTCAATGGACTGGAGGTGCTGATCTAGGAAGGTAGCCATGTAGCCACCACTCCTGAACTTTCAATGGACTGGAGGTGCTGATCTAGGAAGCTAGCCATGTAGTCACCAATCCTTCTGGACCTCCAATGGACTGGTGGTGCTGATCTAGGAAGGTAGCCATGTAGTCACTAATCCTTCTGGACATCCAATGGACTGGCAGTGCTGGTTTAGGAAGCTAGCCATGTAGTCACCAATCCTTCTGGACCTCCAATGGACTGGTGGTGCTGATCTAGGAAGGCATGCTATGGCAGGATGTAGGCATATGAAGGTTCTTTTCAGGCAGCTCGGTATGATGGCCGAAGATGAGGTGTTTGTGTAAAGCCCACATATATGGACCAGTCCTGTTATACAACAATAATCTCATGATCTGTCTTGTATTCTGACACATGCGGGTCCTGCAAGCTGCGCATTGACTGCTGCACATAAACCCGCATGTTACTGAGCGTTGTCTGCTGCATCATCCCAAATCCGCTCATCGCCCCTATTTACCACCAACCCAATCAGACATGAACTTCTCCATCATACATGTGCTGAGCGTAGGCTACATACGTAGGTGGAGGTAACTCACTGACACATCCACACATGCAGCCAGGTGACATGCTTTACACATATGGGGCTCTATTTATAAAACATGGACACAGCCATCCAGTGAATCTGCATCTGTTCCGTGCAAATTGGGCAAAAATGAGTGTCCGTTGTGATATTTTTTTCTTCTGATCAAATATTTTTAAATATGTTCAGTAGTAAAATACCACTTTATAGTCACTTTATGAAGCTGAAGGGCAGGGCTGCTGTTAAAATCCACGGGGGGCCCCCATACAGCCAACCTGACAGCCCCCCCCCCTAAAAAACTCTGTTTATTATGCTTCAGTTGTGAATGAACACAGTGAGTGATCAGTACCTGCCGAGTGAGATCATCTAAGGCTCTTCTGCCTCTAACTTATAGTCTCAGGAGATTTGGTTTTGTCACTATTGTGCTGATCAATGTTCTCCTTGCTGGAAGGGAAGCTGTACCTGAGAACTTGTAGTGCAAGGATCTCCTTTCTTCTGCTTCATTCATTCTGTGATCTGTGCTTCCTCAATATCTCCTGTTGCTTTTTGATCATAACCCCACCCAGTGCTGCTGTTAAAAACCATGGGAGCCCCATACAGCCAACCTGACAGGGCCCCTCTCCAAATAAACACAGTTTACTATGCTTCAGTTATGAATGAACACAGTGAGTGATTGGTACCTTCCTTTGTGAGATCATCTAAGGTTCTACCGCCTCTGACTCCTAGTCTCAGGAGATTTGGTGATGTCACTACTGTGCTGATCAATGTTCTCCTTGCTGGAGGGGAAGCTGTACCTGAGGATTTGTAGTGCAAGGATCTCCTTGCTTCTGCTTCATTCATTCTGTGATCTGTGCTCCCTCAATATCTCCTGTTGCTTCTTGATCATAACCCCACCCAGGTCTGCTGTTAGATACCACAGGGGCCACATACAGCCAACCTGACAGGGCCCCTCTCCTAATAAACACAGTTTACTATGCTTCAGTTATGAATGAACACAGTGAGTGATCAGCACCTGCCGTGTGAGATCATCTAAGGCTCTGCTGTCTCTAATTTCTAGTCCCAGGAAACTTGGTTTTGTCACAACCGTGCTGATCAATGTTCTCCTTGCTGGAAGGGAAGCTGTACCTGAGGACTTGTAGTGCAAGGATCTCCTTGGTTCTGCTTCATTCATTCTGTGATCTGTGCTTCCTCAATATCTCCTGTTGCTTCTTGATCATAACCCCACCCAGGGCTGCTGTTAGAAACCATGGGGGCCCCATACAGCCAACCTGAGAGGGCCCCTCTCCAAATAAACACAGTTTACTATGCTTCAGTTATGAATGAATACAGTGAGTGACCGATACCGATTGCTCGTTGTGTTCATTCATGAAAGGAAGGGGCTGGTAAATGTGACGTATTTACTGGACCCTTCCCCCACTCTCCATCCTGAAGGATCCTATTGTGTGCTTGCAGCTTCTGGTGGGAAGGAGAGGAGGGAAGCCTCAGCACTGCGGGGGTGGGGGCACACAGGGGGGCATGGGCAGCAGGGAGAAACATATGGTGCACAGGGAGGGTGATGAGTGGGGGGGGGGGGGGGGCAATTACCGGGACCGATCTCCTGTGTGGCTCTCTCTGCAGCAGCTGAAAGGAGGGAAGGGAGAGGAAGCCGGCTTTCAGCTGCTGCGGAGAAAGCCATACGGGGATCGGTTCCAGTAACTGCCCTCCCCCCGCCATGCCGATCACCCTCCCTGCCCCCAGCTGCCTGGGCCCCCCTGCAGGCCTGGGTCCCGTACAGGAGGACTGGTGGTACCCCCATGACCCTGCTCAGGATCATAGGAAACACATATGACTTTGTAACTAGAGATACAATGTAACAGTTGTAGAGAACACTAGAGGGAATCGGCCAATAAACGTAACCAATGCAGGATTGTACTACAAACGCACAGCCAAGGAACATTCATTGTGCTGCCAGTTTGCACAGGATGAACGCACACGCAGATGTCACGCAGATGTCCTAGATACACGGATGTATAAACAGACCCCCGAGTGTCATACATGCTGCCTGGATTAAAGCCCGGTTGAACCTTCCATTTGTATTACTGGAATGCAGCCGGGCTTTACAATAATCCGTATGCTGGCGGCACGATGGAGAGTCGGACCGCTGCTCAGCACAGAGTGCTTCTCCATGGTCAGTGCTCCAATCAGCAGTGCTGCTTGGGGAGCCTGGGTTCCGCTGTATGGAGCACTGGGCAGGGGGGCGGAGTGGGCCCTATTGTGTTGAGCGGCAGTCCGGCTCTATAGCGTGCGCACTGCTAGCATGGGCGGCATTAACCCTTTCCTTGTCACAGCTTTGGGAAGGCGCTGCCATTCGATTCTTTTTTTACTTTTTATTTTTGTATTTAGTTTTTTGGCTTCGGATGTTTGGATGAACTTTTATAGGACAATCAGCATGTTTCTTGATGATTGGAATTTCACCATTGTTTAGCTCTCGCATTTGAGCAGGGCGTATTTACCATGAGGCAAACAAGGCGCTGGCCTAGGGCGGCATTTTACAGGGGCGTGGCACTGCCCCCACCCCCGAAGTAGGCACACGCGTGGCATTGAGACCAGGTATGATCTGAGAGATGCTTTGACGGGTGTTAGTAGAAGGCTTTCTTGACTGGTGGGGATGGGGATGTGCTGTGCTGTTGGTCGGTGTCATGCTCTCCCTGTGGGGGGGTGTTGGTCAGTGTCATGCTCTCCCTGTGGGGGGGGTGTTGGTCGGTGTCAGTCCCCCTTTGTGTCTCTGTGGGGAGGGGGGGGGGGTGCTGTGCTGCTGGTCTTTGTCATGCTCTCTCTCTGTGGGGGGGGGGGGGGTTGGTCGGTGTCAGGCTCTCTTTGTGTGTCTGTGGGGGGGGGGGTTGGTTAGTGTCCTGCTCTCTTGGCATTTGGCCTTGGTACAGACACACAAGGAGAACAATACTTGAACAAAAATGAGCTGCATGGTGGAGTTGCAAGAATGAACCCTTTAAAGTCCGGTGAGGCGTCAAGGTATTGTTGGGCATATTGTAACCGGACTTTTTTGTGGCATTGGTGCACTAAAGGCTTATTTTTTTGCAACTCCACCATGCTGCTAATTTTTGTCCAAGTATAGTGTTCCCTGAAACAACCACACCATCTTTTTTCAGAGCAGCCTGTATTTCTCTTGAGGTTACCTGTGGGGGGTTTTCTTTGTATCCCAAACAACTCTTCTCGCAGTTCTTCCTTGGCTTGGTATCCAGAGATCCCCAAATTTTGCACTTCTTAATAACTGATTGACCAGCACTGACTGGCGTATTCAAGGCTTTCGATATCTTTTTATATCCTTTTAAATCTTTATAAAGTTCCATTGCCTTGTTATGCAGGTCTTTTTGACAGTTCTTTTCTGATCTCCATGGCTCAGCATCTAGCTTGCTCAGTGCTTCCACGTGAGAGCGAACAAACTCACCGACTATTTATACACTGACACTGACTGCAATGTATAAGCCACAGATTTGGGATATTAACCTTTTAATTGCCATTGTACCCCGTGTGTGTCATCTTGTGTGTCTGTACCAAGGCCCAACATTCCAGGGGGGAAACGTTTGATCCAAGGGTGGAGACTTCTGATCCGGGGGCGGGGACTTTTGATCCGGGGGCGGTGACTTCTGATCCGGGGGTGGAGACTTCTAATCCGGGGGTGGAGACTTCTGATCCAGGGGTGGAGACTTCTGATCTTGCGGCGGAGACTTCTGATCCGGGGTGGAGACTTCTGATCCGAGGGTGGAGACTTCTGATCCGGGGGTGGAGACTGCTGATCCGGGGGTGGAGATTTCTGAATCGGGGCGGAGACTTCTGATCCGAGGGCAGAGACTTCTAATCCGGGGGTGGAGACTTCTGATCCGGGGGTGGAGACTTCTGATCCGGGGGTGGAAACTTCTGATCCGGGGGTGGAGACTTCTGATCCGGGGGTGGAGACTTCTGATCCAGGGGTGGAGACTTCTGATCTTGCGGCGGAGACTTCTGATCCGGGGTGGAGACTTCTGATCTGGGGGCGGAGACTTCTGATCCGAGGGTGGAGACTTCTGATCCGGGGGTGGAGACTTCTGATCCGGGGGTGGAGACTTCTGATCCGGGGGCGGAGACTTCTGAACCAGGAGCGGAGACTTATGATCCGGGGGCGGAGACTTATGATCCGAGGGTGGAGACTTCTGATCCGGGGGTGAAGACTGCTGATCCGGGGGGTGGAGACTTCTGAACCAGGGGCGGAGACTTCTGATCCAGGGACGGAGACTTCTGATCCGGGGTGGAGACTTCTGATCCGGGGGCAAAGACTTCTGATCCGGGGGTGGAGACTTCTGATCCGGGGGCAGAGACTTCTGATCTGGTGGTGGAGACTTCTGATCCGGGGGTGGAGACTTCTGATCTGGGGGTGGAGACTTCTGATCCGGGGGTGGAGACGTCTGATCCGGGGGTGGGGAGACTTCTGATCCGGGGCGGAGACTTCTGATCTGGGGGTGGAGACTTCTGATCCGGGGGTGGAGACTTCTGATCCGTGGGTGGAGACTTCTGATCCGGGGGTTGGGAACTTCTGATCCAGGGGCGGAAACTTCTGATCCGGGGGCAGAGACTTCTGATCTGGGGGTGGAGACTTTTGATCTGGGGGTGGAGACTTTTGATACGTGCTGTTTGGGGGATTTAAAAAGGAGCCAAACAACTCTGTCATCATAAATGGCTTCATATCATCGCTATCCTTCAGTAAAGGGCAGTTGTTTGGGACGATCGGTCAGATTTTCATCATCAATGCCGAAATTCCACCATTTCTGCCAGAGGACGGAGACTTCTGAGCACAACTGTACATAAAGGCAGTGGTTCAGGTAAGTACTGTGGTAATATCACGGCTCGCTCCCTATGCAGATTTCTATACTTTCCCTTTAACATTCATTAATAAAGACAATAGATTCTCTTCCATTAGGAGGATCATGTTTGGGCAGCTCTAGAGTCAGGGTGTTGGCCCCTTATGACGTGCGGGTTCGGAATCCGCCGTTCCTGTGCGCCCAGACTTGCCTGTCACCCTCGAACGCCGTTGTTTTTTGGACCTTTTGATCAATACAATTTTTACTTCCCCTCCGAATAATGTTGCATTGTTGCAGTGGAGGAGGACTTTGGCCTTTCCTGGTCCAGCATCGCACGACGCGCACCGGAGACCACGAGCTTCGCCTTTATCGGTCGCGCAGCTGGAAGGCGATGATGTCATGTGGGGAGCAGAAAGACATCTTCTGTGCTGAAGGTAATAGCGCATTAGGACCGCTAGATGGCGATGAGGAGCCTAATTATTTCCTATGATAGTCAGCACCATCTAGTGGCCATGAAACTGTACTTCTTCCCATTCACACAGTCATTCTGCAGAGAGTATAGCCTGAGAACATTCGCTGTTGTCACGTTTACATGGAATGAATTTACATGAAGTTTTATTGGATGACCAGCTAGGTAAATATTTTATAACCACACCCCTTAAGGAAGAGTACAACAATCCTTCACATTTCAGGGGTCTCCAAACTTTCTAAATAAAGGGCCAGTTTACTGTCCTGCAGACTGCGGGGTGGGGGCAGACTGTGGCCAATGGGAGAGAAAAAAAGCCCTGGCGTCAATGGGAGTAAATAAATTACACAGCACCCGGGGTCAGTACGAGGAAGAATAGTGCCCCATCATTGGTGTCAGTGGGAGGAATAGTGCCCCATCATTGGTGTCAGTGGGAGGAATAGTGCCCCATCATTGGTGTCAGTGGGAGGAATAGTGCCCCATCATTGGTGTCGGTGGGAGGAATAGTGCCCCATCATTGTTGTCAGTGGGGGGAATAGTGCCCCATCATTGGTGTCAGTGGGAGGAATAGTGCCCCATCATTGGTGTCAGTGGGAGGAATAGTGCCCCATCATTGGTGTCAGTGGGAGGAATAGTGTCCCATCATTGGTGTCAGTGGGAGGAATAGTGCCCCATCATTGGTGTCAGTGGGAGGAATAGTGTCCCATCATTGGTGTCAGTGGGAGGAATAGTGCCCCATCATTGGTGTCAGTGGGAGGAATAGTGCCCCATCATTGGTGTCAGTGGGAGGAATAGTGCCCCATCATTGGTGTCAGTGGGAGGAATAGTGCCCCATCATTGGTATCAGTGGGAGGAATAGTGCCCCATCATTGGTGTCAGTGGGAGGAATAGTGCCCCATCATTGGTGTCAGTGGGAGGAATAGTGCCCCATCATTGGTGTCAGTGGGAGGAATAGCACCCCATCATTGGTGTCAGTGGGGGGAATAGTGCCCCATCATTGGTGTCAGTGGGAGGAATAGTGTCCCATCATTGGTGTCTATGGGAGGAATAGAGCCCCATCATTGGTGTCAGTGGGAGGAATAGTGCCCCATCACTTCTGTCAGTGGGAGGAATAGAGCCCAATCATTGGTGTCAGTGGGAGGAATAGTGCCCCATCACTGCTGTCAGTGGGAGGAATAGCGCCCCATCGTTGGTGTCAGTGGGAGGAATAGTGTCCCATCATTGGTGTCAGTGGGAGGAATAGTGCCCCATCATTGGTGTCAGTGGGAGGAATAGTATCCCATCATTGGTGACAGTGGGAGGAATAGTGCCCCATCATTGGTGTCAGTGGGAGGAATAGTGCCCCATCATTGGTGTCAGTGGGAGGAATAGTATCCCATCATTGGTGACAGTGGGAGGAATAGTGCCCCATCATTGGTGTCAGTGGGAGGAATAGTGTCCATCATTGGTGTCAGTGGGAGGAATATTATTATTATACAGTATTTCTAAAGCACCAACAGTTTGCTCAGCGCTGTACAATACAATGGGGGGCAATACATGAGACAGTACAATAACAATAAAGTGCGATACACGAGGGGTTCGAGGGCCCTGCTCCTTGGAATAGTGCCCCATCATTGGTGTCAGTGGGAGGAATAGTGCCCCATCATTGGTGTCAGTGGGAGGAATAGTGCCCCATCATTGGTGTCAGTGGGAGGAATAATGCCCCATCATTGGTGTCAGTGGGAGGAATAGTGCCCCATCATTGGTGTCAGTGGGAGGAATAGTGCCCCATCACATTCTGCACAGTGGCTAAGTGGTTAGCACGTCCACCTAGGTCATTGCTTTGAATCCCAACCGTGCCACCACCTGCCAGGAGTTTGCATGTTCTCCCTGTGCCTGCGTGGGTTTCCTCCCACACTCCAAAGACATGCTGGTAGGTGAATTGGCTCCTGTCTAAATTGGCCCTAGTATGTGTATGTATGAATGTGAGTTAGGACCTTAGATTGTACGCTCCTCGGGGGCGGGGACTGATGTGAATGTACAATATATATGTAAAGCGCTGCGCAAATTGACGGCGCTATATAAGTACCTGAAATAAATAAATAATCAAAGGGCCACATCTGCCCCTGGGCAGCAGTTTGGAGACCCCAGGTGTACTGTATTTGTCACAGACATAGAGGAAGCAGAGTTGGTGTGATTTATGAAATCACACACAACAACCTCCAATCACACACAACAACCCCCGATCACACACAACAACCTCCGATCACACACAACAGCCCCCCGATCACACACAACAACCCCCCGATCACACAGAACAACCCCCCGATCACACACAACAACCCCCGATCACACACAACAACCCCCCGGTCACACAACAACCTCCGATCACACACAACAGCCCCCCGATCACACACAACAGCCCCCCGATCACACACAACAGCCCCCCGATCACACACAACAGCCCCCCGATCACAAACAACAACCTCCAATCACACACAACAACCCCCGATCACACACAACAACCCCCGATCACACACAACAACCCCCCGATCACACACAACAACCCCCGATCACACACAACAACCCCCCGATCACACACAACAACCCCCCGATCACACACAACAACCCCCCGGTCACACACAACAACCCCCCGGTCACACAACAACCTCCCGATCACACACAGCAACCTCCTGATCACACACAACAACCCCCCGATCACAAACAACAACCCTCCAATCACACACAACAACCCCCCGATCACACACAACAACCCCCCGATCACACACAACAACCCCCGATCACACACAACAACCCCCCGGTCACACAACAACCTCCCGATCACACACAGCAACCTCCCGATCACACAGAACAACCCCCAATCACACACAACAACCCCCCGATCACACACACAACAACCCCCGATCACACACAACAACCCCCCGATCACACACAACAACCCCCCGGTCACACACAACAACCTCCCGATCACACACAACAACCTCCCGATCACACACAAGAACCCCCCGATCACACACAACAACCCCCCGATCACACACAACAACCCCCCGATCACACACAACAACCCCCCGATCACACACAACAACCCCCGATCACACACAACAACCTCCCGATCACACACAACAACCCCCGATCACACACAACAACCCCCCGATCACACACAACAACCCCCCGATCACACACAACAACCCCCGATCACACACAACAGCCCCCCGATCACACACAACAACCTCCCGTTCACACACAACAACCTCCCGATCACACACAACAACCCCCGATCACACACAACAACCTTCCGATCACACACAACAACCCCCGATCACACACAACAACCTCCCGATCACACACAACAACCTCCCGATCACACACAACAACCTCCCGATCACACACAACAGCCCCCCGATCACACACAACAACCCCCCGATCACACACAACAACCTCCCGATCACAAACAACAACCTCCAATCACACACAACAGCCCCCCGATCACACACAACAGCCCCCCGATCACACACAACAACCCCCCGATCACACACAACAACCTCCCGATCACACACAACAACCCCCCGATCACACACAACAACCCCCGATCACACACAACAACCTCCCGATCACACACAACAACCCCCCGATCACACACAACAACCTTCCGATCACACACAACAACCCCCGATCACACACAACAACCTCCCGATCACACACAACAACCCCCCGATCACACACAACCCCCCGATCACACACAACCCCCCGATCACACCCAACAACCCCCCGATCACACCCAACAACCCCCCGATCACACACAACAACCCCCCGATCACACACAACAACCCCCCGATCACACACAACAACCCCCCGATCACACACAACAACCCCCCGATCACACACAACAACCCCCCGATCACACACAACAACCCCCCGATCACACACAACAACCCCCAATCACACACAGCAACCCCCCGATCACACACAACAACCCCCGATCACACACAACAACCTCCCGATCACACACAACAACCCCCGATCACACACAACAACCTCCCGATCACACACAACAACCTCCCGATCACACACAACAACCCCCCGATCACACACAACAACCCCCCGATCACACACAACAACCCCCTGATCACACACAACCCCCTAGGGTCTCTCTGCAGAGGTTTAGCTTCCCCCCACCTCACTGAGACAGACCTTTGGCTCTGAAACTAATACAACACGCTTCCTGCTGATCGGAGAGCTCTGGCTTCAGCTCAGCAAGGGGCACGCTGGACCTCTGCAGAGAGACCACTGCTTTCACACACAGAGCAAAGGTCCTTCCCGGAGCATCCCGGCCAGGCAAAGGCTTCTCTACTCAGGCTGTGGCTGCTGTAAGAAGAAAACAAACTGTAAGATTTTGAACACCTTTTGTTTTGATGCCCCCAGAACATAATTAGCAGATATAAAATATACATTCATTTCACCTTGAATTATTTTCGGAGGGGCTATAGGTGATATTACCCACATGGAAGAAAAATATATTTGAAGTATATTTAAAAATATTCTTCCCAAATATATTTACATAATATATATATATATATATACTGTATGTTGAAATGCGTTTTTATTACAACATATATGAAAAATATTTTTAAAAATACATTTCAAATATACTGTATGTCTTTACAAATCTACATTTTAGGAACGCATTTACAAATATATGTAAAAATATATGTTAAAATGACTTTATATATATATATATATATATGTGTGTATATTATTGAAATATATTTTGAAAGATATTGACTATGCCCAAAATATATATATTTTTCTTCTGTATGGGTAGCATTGGTACTTCGGTACTTTGAGTACCAGCAGTATTAGCAGGAGGAGTACAGCGGCAGTATGAATATTGTTGGTATTATATGGAGTGATTTGTATCCTTTGGTATCATTTTTGTTGTTTTCCGTAGGATACATTGTATCGTCATTGTAATGCGGAGGATCCAGTTTCATGTTGATGTCACATCATTGGGAAGCCCATTCCTCCATAGAAGCTCCCTGGAGTCGGATGGGTCAGCACTGGGAAGTGACTCATGTCCAGGGACCCGGGGTGATTCCTATAATGACAGACCATGGCAGGTGCCATCCCCTCTCGGGGGGCCCCTGGGTGGGTCCTTGGGGGGACTCCATGGAAAGAAAGGCTGCTGTTGATCACACGTACTCGTCGTAATTAGGATGAGAGTAATTGCCGACTGAATGATGTAACCCGCTGATTCCATTCGGTAATATTTGTTTAGCCGACTCTGATGATCTATCCGAGGAATTCCATAAATAATCCTCACAGTGTGATGTGTACATTTCCCATCCCCCTCTAATATGATGAGGGTGTCATATATCGGCACATACATGACATGCATCCGTGTGTCTTATAGTCAGGGGTGTTGGATTAAAATTCACGGAGGTCCATTCAGTAAAATGTGTTTCCAGCGGCGATGCGAATCGAATGTTTGAGTGACGGAGGTCCTTAACATCACAGCCGCCCTCCTCTTATAACACAGAGGCGTTCCTACATCAGTGTCCTCCGTCCCTCTACACATCACCATTTCCAATTCACAGCAGTGTCCTGAACCCCCCCTTCAGACCTAAAGGTTTGGTATGGATTTGGGGGGGTGACCCCATACAGTTTTTTTTTTAATTTGGCATTGGGTGCCCCTTGAAATCCATATCAGATCTAAGGGTCTCTTATGGATTTTGGGGGACCCCAAACTATTTTTATTTTTTTTATTTTGGCATGGGGTTCCTCTTAAAATCCTAACCAGACCTAAAGGTCTGGTATGGATTTGGGGGGGGGACCCCACACCATTTTTTTTCAATTTGGCGTGGGGTGCCCCTTGAAATCCATACCAGATCTAAGAGTCTGGTATGGATTTGGGGGGGAGGACTCCACACCCTTTATTTTTTTTACATTTTGGCATGGGGTTGTTTATAATATTCATACCAGACCTAAGGGTCTCTTATGGATTTGGGGGGACCCCACAACTTTTTTTTTTTTTTTAGCATGGATTTGGAGGGGGCCCACCTGAAGGGCCTGATAGGGATTGGGGTGGGGGTCATTTTTTTTTTCTGTAATTTTTTTTGTTTCCATTCAGCTGTCAGCAGGGAACCCAGTGGCAACTGATGAGTCATTGGTTGCTAAGGATGCAGGCGGTCGCTCCTTAACAACCAGCTAAACACCGGCACAAAAATAGCAGAAAAAAACGCTAATATTAGCGTTTTTTTACAGCTTTAGTGTGTATGGAGCAGGCGAAAAAGCATATTTTATGGCTGTTACTTGGGCACAATTAATGTTTTTTTCTATAAGATAGCAAGTCTTCTTGGAGCTCAGTACCATGCTGGGGGCGGTAAGAGCTTAGAGGTCACTTTGGGGGGGGTTACATTCAGGGGCGGACTGACCATTTGGAAACTCGGGCACTGCTCGAGGGCCCAGGGTCAGTAGGGGGCCCAATGAGATGCCCCTGGTACCTTTTTCATAGGCTTTTTTGAGTTTGGGCAAGGACACAGGGGCCCCATGATCCCCTATTACCCGGGGGCCCCATGAGTTGTCAGTCCGCCCCTGGTTACATTAAATGTTGGGGTTTCGAGAATAGTTACACTTGGGTGAACCCGGAGATTCCACTTTGTTTCCAGGTCTTGAAAATTACAGTTCCAGGACCAATGAAGGCTTCCTCGAAGAGTTGAGGAAGAATGAGTTAGCAGGAAGGTGGCACCAATCCCAGGGGTCCATAACAACATTTTGGGGGATCTGGGGGTCCACTTATAAAGTTTTTCTGCATGCAGGGATTTTTTTTCAGCAGGAACATGGGGGAATGCAGTTTTTGCACCACCAGCACTGAATGATGTATGGAATGGCAAGGGGTACTAAGGTGTGCTTCAGGGTCTATTGATGCTGCTCGATGATCTATTGTCACTGGCAGAGATCTATTTTTACAGCGGGGGGGGGGGGTCAATTGTTGCTGGAAAAGATCTACTGTTGATGGAGGGGTCTATTTCTGATGACTGCTGGAGGGTCTGTTGATGCTGGCTGCAGGGAGATCTGTTATTGCTCTTGGGGTCTATTGTTGCTGGGGGTATTTTCTTTCTGGTGGTCCATTGTTGCAGGGGGGTCTATTGTTACTGGGGGGAGGTCTATTGTTCCTAGGTGCAGGGGATCTTATCTACTGCTTTTCTTATCAATAACAAATTCCATACAAATTACTTAGTGCCACAAAATGATGCTTGGTTCTGTATTCTATAAAAGGGGTGGGTAGGGGGTGGAACCAAGGAACAGTGCTCAGAGGTGGGTAGAGGGTGGAACCAAGGAACAGTGCTCAGAGGTGGGTAGAGGGTGGAACCAAGGAACAGTGCTCAGAGGTGGGTAGAGGGTGGAACCAAGGAACAGTGCTCAGAGGTGGGTAGAGGGTGGAACCAAGGAACAGCGCTCAGAGGTGGGTAGAGGGTGGAACCAAGGAACAGTGCTCAGAGGTGGGTAGAGGGTGGAACCAAGGAACAGCGCTCAGAGGTGGGTAGAGGGTGGAACCAAGGAACAGTGCTCAGAGGTGGGTAGAGGGTGGAACCAAGGAACGGCGTTCAGAGGTGGGTAGAGGGTGGAACCAAGGAACAGCGCTCAGAGGTGGGTGGAGGGTGGAACCAAGGAACGGCGCTCAGAGGTGGGTAAAGGGTGGAACCATGGAACAGTGCTCAGAGGTGGGTAGAGGGTGGAACCAAAGAATGGTTCTCGGAGGTGGGTAGAGGGTGGAACCAAGGAACGGTACTTGGAGGTGGGTAACGGGTGGAACCAAGGAACAGTGCTCGGAGGTGGGTAGGGGGTGGAACCAAGGAACGGTACTTGGAGGTGGGGTAACGGGTGGAACCAAGGAACAGTGCTCGGAGGTGGGTAGAGGTGGAACCAAGGAATGGTGCTCGGAGGTGGGTAGAGGGTGAAACCATGAAATGGTGCTCGGAGGTGGGCAGAGGGTGAAACCATGAAATGGTGCTCGGAGGTGGGTAGAGGGTGGAACCAAGGGACAGTGCTCGGAGGTGGGTAGAAAGGTGGAACCAAGGGACGGTGCTCGGAGGTGGGTAGAGGGTGGAACCATGAAATGGTGCTCGGAGGTGGGTAGAGGGTGGAACCATGAAATGGTGCTCGGAGGTGGGTAGAGGGTGGAACCATGAAATAGTGCTCGGAGGTGGGTAGAGGGTGGAACCAAGGGACGGTGCTCGGAGGTGGGTAGAGGGTGGAACCAAGGGACGGTGCTCGGAGGTGGGTAGAGGGTGGAACCAAGGGACGGTGCTCGGAGGTGGGTAGAGGGTGAAACCATGAAATGGTGCTCGGAGGTGGGTAGAGGGTGAAACCATGAAATGATGCTTGGAGGTGGGTAGAGGGTGAAACCATGAAATGGTGCTCGGAGGTGGGCAGAGGGTGAAACCATGAAATGGTGCTTGGAGGTGGGTAGAGGGTGAAACCAAGGGACGGTGCTCGGAGGTGGGTAGAGGGTGGAACCATGAAATGGTGCTCGGAGGTGGGTAGAGGGTGGAACCATGAAATAGTGCTCGGAGGTGGGTAGAGGGTGGAACCATGAAATAGTGCTCGGAGGTGGGTAGAGGGTGGAACCAAGGGACGGTGCTCGGAGGTGGGTAGAGGGTGGAACCAAGGGACGGTGCTCGGGGGTGGGTAGAGGGTGGAACCATGAAATAGTGCTCGGAGGTGGGTAGAGGGTGGAACCATGAAATAGTGCTCGGAGGTGGGTAGAGGGTGGAACCATGAAATGGTGCTCGGAGGTGGGTAGAGGGTGGAACCAAGGCACGGTGCTCGGAGGTGGGTAGAGGGTGGAACCAAGGGACGGTGCTCGGAGGTGGGTAGAGGGTGGAACCAAGGGACGGTGCTCGGAGGTGGGTAGAGGGTGGAACCATGAAATGGTGCTCGGAGGTGGGTAGAGGGTGGAACCAAGGGATGGTGCTCGGAGGTGGGTAAGGGCAAAGACAAAGGGAGTCTCTGAAAGGAGGAGTTCCTGCATCTATTTGCCAGCATGCATCTGTCTTTAGTAAGGAGTAAACAATG